>NW_028177597.1:27500-44569 GCF_964030765.1 Micromesistius poutassou | reverse complement strand
ACACTTTTTTAATAATAAGGAGAAATTAAATGAAGCTGCCAATAAATGTGTTAGGTTTTTAAACTGAATGAAGCAGTTTTAATGGGGATACACTATAAACCATTCCAAGTTCTGGAATGGGGCAACTTTGTAATGATGTGTATCGATTTTTTTTTCCGATGAGTAGAGAGTTGGGAACATTTTCTAAATGTTTAAGTGCAGAAGTCAACATCCAGTACAGAGAGCAACCAAGGCACGAAGGCAATGGGTGCAGAGGGTTGCCTTCATGCCTTGCTCACAGAGTCACAGGACAATCATTAGTTGAGGAGAGGTCAGCGTCCGATCACCGGTATGATTCTAAAAAGAAAGACAGTTCAGTAAATGGTAGTTCACAATGGGTCATGGTTAGCTTTGGTTAACTCTATATATATATAACACTACTAGATTTAGAAACAATAAAGGCTGTGCAAATAGGAAAACACATTATCGAGAGATATACATTTTTTAGCAGGATGAATTACAAAAGTTGACCTGGTTTCACGTTTCTACATCACACTATTCAAGATCTACTGCAATTTTCAATTTCAAATTCTACATCGATATAAGAATATAAGCAAAGAATAGGGGGGGAAAAAAAGGGGGTTTCATGGCCTCCTCCAGGTATTCACCCTAAAGGAGATCAATAAGTAGAAGAACAACAAGAACAAGACATTGAAATATGCTCTCCCCCCGCCCCCCCCTTCCAGCTCATGCTCACCTTCTCGCTCACCTTGTTACGAAGGCGGTCCTTCCTGCTGGCCGGGTCCTCCCTGTCCTCCTTGCCCAGCTTGTCCCCCTCCGTCGGGGCAGTAGGAGAAGCCGTGGTGGTGGCCCTCCTTCTTGGCCCGGTCCTGGCAGTAGCCCTTGCCCCACTTGGTTTCGTCTTTCCGCCGCATGAACTTGTCAAAGTCGTAGTGGTGCCGCTGGCGCTTGCGCTCCTCGTCTTTGGCCCGGTGCTCCTTGTCCCGCTGCCGGCGGCCGTGCTGCTGCTGCTGCTGCTGCAGGTCTCTCTGCTCCTTGTCGCTCTCCGGCGGAGCCCTGGTGTCAAACCCAAAGAGGAGTCAGGAAACACAAATGAAAAACTGAAGAAAAAAAAACGAACAGGGATGTTTGTATGGTCGATTTGATGATGGGACTGACCAATCCATAATCGCATCTTTCTTAGTGCAACCCTCCTATATCCTAGCAGCAGAGCTCGTGAGATGGAGTCCAGTGTTTGACCACCATCCTAACCTTTCTTCGGTTCCGCCGGCTTCATCTGTCCCACCGGTTTCTCCCATTTGCTCCTGTCGGTCTCAGCGACTTCGCCTTTGTCCTTCAGACGGTCGGAGTCCACCTCGTCATCCATGTCACTTTTCTTCAGGAGCTGAAGCAGGAAGACGTGAAGGCAAAATGTTGAACGTTGTTTTTTTTTTTTTTGTTGTAAATAGAATCAAGAGACGAGGAGTTCAAGGTGTCACCTTTATTTTGACCTCCTTCTCCGACAACTTCTTCTGCTTCTCCGCCTCCCTGCGTTTGCGTCTCTCCTCCTCTCTTCTCTTCCTCTTCTCCTCCTCCCTCTGTCGTTTTTTTTCGAGCTCTCGTCTCCTCCTCTCCTCTCGTTTTTCCTCTCTTATCCTCTGGGAGAAGGAAAAAAGAAATTGCCCCGTTTCAGCAGCAGGTTCAAATTCTGAATGTATTTTATCCTTATGAAAAACAGTGTATATGTTTTTTTTTCTCTATTTTCACCAACCTGTTTCTCTATTTTCTTGTTCTTGATGTATTCCAACAGAGGCGTCGTTCTTTTGGCTGAAAACAGATGATGGGCAAGTGAACACACTTCAGCCTGGAGCTAGATATGAAAGTCAAAAGAACTGATGAAAATAGAGCATCATACTCAGTGTCTCTAATAAGGGTGCTGGTGTACCTATGAGCTCCCTGGTCTTGGCTTCTATCTCCCCCAGCAGAGTCTCTGGGTTGGCCATGGACTTCTCCTCATCGCAGGAGTAGTTCTCCAGGAAGCGCTTGTATTCCGGGTCTGGGAGAGTGACACATCCAAGGAAGAGCGCTCATTAATTCAATCGTAATTTCACCTCGATAGATCACTGGGAGCAATCTCTCATCACAATGATGCCGGAAATATACCGCACACAATGACTACACAAAGGACAATTATACTATTAAACAATTAAAAGCAACTGCAGACTGTGGTGAAATGGTTGGTTATTTAAAGTACATTGTAAGACGTGCCACTGCTAGGCAGTCCTATAATGAAGGGATAAAAGGTGGAAGATCTCCAACAATGTCTTTATTTAGAAACAGATACCCTTGCATCTCGCATCTCTGCCAAAGAGGACCATCCAACATTGTTGTACAGAACACAATGGTGATTAACTATTACTGGGGATAAAGCTGAGGGTAAAATTATACATAGAATCTGAGTGTTTAAGAGTGGAAGCAGAAACATGTATATAAACCACATCTCCATAATCCAAGACTGATGGGAAAACTGTGAGACACTCAAAATCGTATAATATTATCATATTACATATTACTTATCAGTATGTTATATACCACACAATATAATTCATGTAATATATTGAATTACATAAACTGTGCATAATCAGGAGATAAGTAGCCACTGTAATCATGGGAACTTACTAATAAAAATGATTCAACTGAATTCTTATTTTAGTTTATTTTGTCTGTATTTCTGTAACTCTACTACTCTAGACCACGCCTGAGTAGGCAATAAATAATCAACCTATCCATTATGGATATAATCTTGCATTTATGTTGATCGTTAATCTAATGAAGTATTTTCAAACATGGCAGCGCTGTACCTTCTTCAATGCTACCGGCTTTGGCATCTTTCTTCTTGAGCTTCTTTTTGGAGATTTTCTGGAAGGGGGCGAACTCTACCACAGCGGCGTACTCCTGGCCTGGGTCAATATTGAACATGGGATCAAGGTTTGTATTGAAACGGTCACCAGGGTAACGGACGTTGTGACTATATCCATACACACCTGTGTCCATGAAATGGAAGATACAATCACGGACAAACAAAGGCAGCCACATACAGACGTTCATTCATAAACTATTAAATGTCAATGTCTGTTTAACTACAAACTGGGAACTTAATTTGTTATTTCTGCTGCGTCCTGGAGAGAAGTTGCTCTACATGCGGTGCATGATAGTAGGAATAACAATATACTTAAATAATGATGAGTAATATATAGTGCTCCTTAAACTTTATAGTTTAAGTTGATCTGTTTCTATTTTTCCTTCGTGATTACCTTTGTTGTCAATAAAAACATAACCATCAAAGCGGTCCCGGAAGAGAAGGATATCTTCATTGGTTTTGAAGTTGATATATGCCCTGGAGAACAGGTGAGGGTGTAGGCTGAATAGAACGGGAGGAAGAGAGAGATCGAAACGCCTTCATCAGCCAATCATATTTCAGAATTGTTTTAAACAGTGTTAGCATGCATGTCTAATCAATGGACGTTGACACCGGCATCTTGACCAAGCTGTGCTTTTATGGACACTTGTAAGTAAGTAGACACATAGGCCTTAATAGCTACTGTTAAAAATGTAATATATGTATTAAATTAGTATCATTTATAGGCCTACCTCTGGTCAGCTGGGAAGAACTCAAAATAATCGAAGGATGGAAGTGGGCTCAGCTGTTCCTCCAGCTGTTCCTTTGACAGGCTGGGTGGAAGCCTTCGAATGACCACCTGTACAGGTACATTTGGGTGTTTTTTTTCACATTTGCAATTGCTAGAAGGACCATTCCAATGGTCATCATAGTAGATTCAAGCTGTGTAACAGTATCCGTATATGGTATTGGTCTTCTAGCTTGTCCATCATGGATCTAACAGCCACACACTGCAGTACAGAAGCAGAAACTAAATCTAACGTGACGGGCTACGTTTGTTATGTAAAGCCCCAGCAGATTATTCAAGGACGTGATGTTGTTCATTGCAATCCTTTCGTTAAAAGCACTGCGTATGGCGACTGTTTTAAAAGAAAGAGAAAACATTAAAGTAAGCTATTTAGACCTGGGACAAAAAAAAAGACAGATTAGTAACGTCATGGGGATATTCCTGCTGTAGCTGTCCTTGGTGCTGATCGGACCCTCCACCATGGCTGCAGTACGCACAACGTAAACAACGCGCCACTACGCACTTACCTTGGTAAATATCTCCTTCTTCTCTTCCTTCTGCTTCGAAAGGCCCAGGTTACCCTCTTGGTCTCTTTGGATGTCTCTGAACTGTATTTCAACGACGCTTTTCTCTCTGCATGCCGGCATTGGGTCCTTTTCAGACCTCATTTCTCCACATCTCCTTCTCGCTTCTGAGTCGTCCTTACGCTCGCGAGAGTTTAGTACACATTATCTCGCGAGGATTCTGCGCTCATATCTAAATTGATACGAAAAGCAACACGCCGTTCATGTTGACGTCTTTGGAAAAGGTTGCCAAGGAAACTCAAGAACACGGTGGACAAATAAACAATATAACAAAAAAAAAAAATACAATAAACACTGGTCCTACAAAGCACGTAGAAAAATTCAAACGATGGATTTTTGCAGAGATTGTTTGGCGATTAATTCACCCTTCAGTGAATTAACAGCCGAAATCAGTACACAAACATTGACATATTCACAACTTTTTTATGAACACACATCATCCAACAAAGGGAATGCTCTTTGGTCTAATAAAACAAATGGACAACCAACTAAACGTTTAAAAAAACAGTGACAGCAAGAAGCATTCAACAATTCAAAAACAGTAGGCCTGGAGGTCTAGAGGGCTGCCCCCCTCTTGCTACAGGTGGAGAGGGGTCGGGGTCGGTGTCCTCACGGTACAGGCTGGAGAGGGGTCGGGGTCGGGGGGACTGGGTCCTCATGCTACAGGCTGGGGATGGGTCGGGGGGACAGGGTCCTCATGCTACAGGCTGGAGAGGGGTCGGGGTGACAGGGTCCTCATGCTACAGGCTGGGGATGGGTCGGGGGGACTGGGTCCTCATGCTACAGGCTGGAGAGAGGTCGGGGTGACAGGGTCCTCATGCTACAGGCTGGAGAGGGGTCGGGGGGACTGGGTCCTCATGCTACAGGCTGGAGAGGGGTCGGGGTCGGGGTGACAGGGTCCTCATGCTACAGGCTGGAGAGGGGTCGAGGAGGTGACAGGGTCCTCCTGCTACAGGTCGCCTCCGAAGAGGAGAGAGTCGGGGGGGACGGGGTCCTCATGCTACAGGCTGTGGGTCGGGGTCGGGGGGATGGTGTCCTCATGGTGGTAGTCAGCGTCCGTGCTTTTGGGTTTTAGACTGAAACGACTTGAAGAAGCTGCGGTGCTCAAAGTGCTCCACGCCTCGGGGCTCGACGACGACGGCTGGCTGACCGAACGACCGTGGATATCTCGGCCGGGAACTGCGAAAAAAGACGAGTAAACACTGAACAAATCATCGCATCGTTTATAGGAAAGCACCGAGTTAAAAAATAAAAAGTATTAAACTAATAATGGTGGAATACCGTTAAGAAAAGTCTGCTTCCCACTGCTGGTTTCCACACAGACGGAGGGTGAGGGTCTGTCCGCGGTCGACACGGAGCTTTTCAGGCTTGGAGCGACGGTGGAGCAGGTGTCCATGTCCCCATACACCGCGTCTTGGTTGTAAGTGCCCACTGACTTGGAAGGAGTACAGCCCATTTCATCTGATCGTGTCGGGCTAACTCACCACTGGGGACACGGAAAAACTGGTAGCTCGACATGCAACAAAAATGACAAGACGCGAGATGATTTGAGTCAATCAAAATCAAAAAGCATCTCTTCCCTGACCCAGAGGGAATAGATCTGCGTTCATCTGAGGACCAGAACACTACCTCTCTTCGCCTCCAGATGGTGGTGTGGGCACTGAGCAGTAGGCCTACTGGCGAGTCTACCTACTATTATTCACTATTACTATTATTCACACAGCGGTCGAGTATTTTGTGATTAAAAAACGCGTAATAGCGCCCCACATCATGGCCGTTGACATTGCATGCACACTATAAAGTTGCAAAAACGACTTCACTTGTAAACCTACACCTGCACAACTGTAAGTAACTATAACTGAAAGGTATCCAGATAGTGTGTATTCATGAAGTTAGTTAATACAATTAAGTAAACATGTACAGCAAGTTTTATTTTGCGAACAAGCACGCTTCAAACTCATACACACACCTCAAAAGACACAAGGCCTAAGAGAACCCATTGTTTTTCCCGCCAGGCATTACCACCATTCCACATTCACAGAAGCTGCTTGCTTTCAACCTGTTCCGTTTATTCAAGGGGTAAAAATCCCCAGGTTAGCGACAGGAAGTACCCCGCCGCGGCCAGCGAAAGGCTCTTCGTTGAGGTGAGTCACGGGAGTGCTTTAACCCCACGTCTTCCGAGATGTTGGTGGCTCCGCCCAGCGACTCCAACCCCGGCTTACCTCTGGGTCCAATAGTGAGAGCCCTCTCCGCTGTACCAAGGCACAAGTTACACCCCCCCCCCCCCCCCCCCACCACCACCCTTCAAATCACACTTGTTAAAAAAAAGAAAAAGAGGATGAAATGCGTTGCTCTTCCGTTTTACAGCGTTCACAACGTCAAGTACTGTGTTGTTTTGTTGTCGTCGTTTTTAGTCGTTTTCATTATCGAACGCACAAAAGGAAAGCGGGCGGGGAGGAGTGTGCTCCGGCATGTCTCAATAACTCTGGCATAGAGGACGGACACCAAAGTGTTCATTAGTCTCTGGGCGGTGGGGTTGTGAAAATTCAAATTCATGATCAACGCCCGCCGCCCGCCTCCACCGCCCACCGCCCACCGCCACCCGAGGGAGCCCCCCGAGCCCGGCTCACGCGCTGGCGTCCGACATGGAGGTCTCCAGCATCATGTCGCTCTCCTGCCCCTCGTACCCCTCGCACTCCAGCGCCAGGCAGCGTCGCAGCGGCGTCTCGGGCGTCCCGGGGGCCCCGGGCGTCCCGGGCGTCCCGGGGCCCCCGGCCGCCTTCTCCTGGCCGGGCGTCTCCAGCGACATGACGTCGCTGTCGTCCATGAGCGAGGCCGGCGCCGGCTCGCCGGGCTCCGGCGACGCGTTCAGCACCTTGACCAGCGCCGGCGTGTTGAGGCTGCTGCGCGCCTTGTCCTTGATGTCAGTGCCTGAGGCGGTGGGAGGGGATGGGGAGGGGATGGGGAGGGGGGGGGGAGGAGAGGGGAGGGGAGGAGAGGGGAGGGGAGGAGGGAGGGGAGGAGGGAGAGGAGGAGGGAGGAGAGGGGGAGGGGAGGGGAGGGGGGAGGAGGAGAGGGGGGAGGGGGAGGCAGACGTTTGGTGACGTTTATTTTACGACGACTGTTCGCTGTTTTTGTTTTGACACGTGTGTTTTTTTTGTGTTTTCCCTTTACCTATATAGGCGTCCGTTTCCCCGATGTACATCTCGATGCAGTGGCCGAGCATCGTCACGGAGAACGTGTCGTCCCTTTTCAGTCCCAGTGCCTGGCAGAACGGTAATTGCAAGTTAGTGAGAAAAAAGAAAAGAAAAAAAAAAAGAAAGGGTACAGCGCTTTGTTAACTCAACTCCTCATCCCACGTAAAATCGTCTTCCGGAAACTGGAGAGAATAGTCATTGAAAGACTGATCATTAAAAATAATGATCTCACGAGTAAAGTCCTCAGTTATGCATGTTGGAAATAATGAGTGAACAAACTACGTGGTACTCTCTCTCCAGGGATGTGTGCGTGAGGCCCTGGACCTGAACCATGGGAGAGGTGCACAAGGGCGGCTCACCGTGTGGAAGTAGTCGATGGCGCTCTCAAAGTCGCCCATGAGGCTGTGGACGTAGCCGATGGCGGTGTAGGTGGAGGCGTGCTGGGGGATGAGCACCAGGGCCTGCCGGTGATACTCCAGGGCCGACTCGTACTTCCTGCAGGGACAAACGCCACCAGCTCAGTACAAGGCGCGAACACATGACATAAGTCAACTTGTGTCTAGTACCTGAACAGTGTTACCTTCCCATTGCAGCCACCGATGCGAGTTCATGGCCTTTACTAATCACTTTTTCTTGAAACACCAGACCAAAACCATTAACAGGTGGTTAACAATCCCTGGTTCGAGGGTGTATGGTTTTGATTTTCTAGACACGTTTTGGATATTGATGGCCGCAGTAAAAAGTGGAAAAACAGGAAGTAGGCTCCTGCTGGGGATTCTCCCCAGCCTCAATTTGGTGCTGGGTATGTGGGAGAGTGTGTGTGGATGATGGATGGTTGCACATTGAGTCATCGGTGGGCACAGGTTAAACCAGCCATCACCACACTCACTCGAGGCGAGTTCTCTCTCGAGTGAGAGTGGTGTAAAATGATAATGAAAACAACTGTAACTGCACACAATAATCCACATACGGTTTAACATTGCTTAGAGACAAAACACTTTTACATAAGCCAATTCACCACACAAGACAACAGCATGTTGTAACTGCGCGCACGCCAATTCTGCACGCAGCTTTTAAAATATGCTGAGTGGCCATGCATAATTCATTCACGTATCTTGGCATACATTCTCAATGAGTGCCCAGATTACGCAACAGGACTGGGGTTGAACAAGTGGACACACGTCTCTGGGTAGTTCAGCGTATGCACGCAAGGGAAGAACAGGGTGCACACTACCGCTAAGGCTTTCCCATTGAGGATCCACTCAGGATAAAATGAGTGTCTCTTCCATTGATTAGTATTCTCTCACCTCCACAAAGAGCCCTGCCTTTCCACATTAACATTCACTAGGAGATAAACAGTAGAAGAGTGTTGATCCGATTTGGATTTCATAACAGGGGCACATCACTTACTTCAGTTTTCGACAAACATGACCCAAGTTGTTCAACAACGGCTCCCATTTGTCCACTGTAACCTGAAATCACACAACCAAATGAGCACGCGCTATAATGACACAGAGACATAATTATTTTCCGCTGATGTAAGCACCTACCTCATTTCCAATGGCTTTGATCTTTTCCATTGCATCAAGGAACAATTTCTCTGCCGTCTTCCAGCTGAAAAAAGCAGATGAAGAATAAAACTCGCTGATCACAATATATATAGTGTTTAGAGGCTGAGCACGTCCGTGTACATGCATGCGTGGCGTTAAGAGTGTGAGTGTGAGCAGCGAGATGAACGTGACTCACTCTCCATTCTGAAAGGCGACCACAGCGACTTCGTGCATGACAAAGGGGTCTTCGGGAGCGATGCTCAGGGCCTGGCTGAAGAAGCGCTCGGCTAACTTGGAGTTGTTGGTCAGGCCGTACTCTAGGCCGATGTAGAGCATGGGCAGGTGGCACCTTGGGTCAGACACGACAGGTGAGCGACAGCGGGGAGTGCAGAATGCAGTTTGTGTGAGAGCTGGGTGACGTGGATCGATGCCTTATCACAAAGGCACGTTGTCAAGAATTTAAGAAATAATCCCAACATGATTCAAAATACCATTAAAAAAAAAAAAAAAGTCAAAAGGAGGGCTGCTACATTGATATGAATGGTCAGTCTTTCTGCCGTTTACATAGCCATGTCTTGATGCATATTTTTATTTCATTTATTTCATTATTTAATTCACTACACCATTGTCAATATCTTCATTCCTTGACAATACCACTCGATGAGACTACAAATGATAACACCGACTTCTTACCCAGCCCGTAGTCTCCTTTATCACGCGCAAAATAAAGTAACACACTACATTGTAGGGCTGCTCGATTATGGAAAAAAAATCATAATCACGATTATTTTGGTCAATATCGAAATCTCGATTATTCAAACGAGTTTGAAAACATGATGCATTTATTCATAATTTCTCTCCAAAAAAAAACACTTTGTAAATGAGAACTTTGAAATTTCCAATTTAAAAATATACACAAAATGATCAAATAGAAAATAATGTCCAGATATGAATCCAGCTGTTCTGCAATTTCTATATATAAAAAAAAGAAAAGAAATTATTAAATAGTTTCAACTCGATTATATTCGTTTGGTGATCGTTTCACTCTGAAATCGAAATCGCGATCAAACTTCGATTAATCGCCCAGCCCTACTGCATCGGCGACACGTGGGCTGCCTACCCTTTCATCAGCTGGGCGGCGGTGAAGTAGGCCGCCATGGCCTGGTCGTGTTCGCTCTCCACGGCAAACGAATGGCCGTAGGCTATCCACGCCGGCCCGTACGTCCGCTCTAGAGTCGTGGCTTTGCTGTGGGACCAATGAGAATGAGACGAGTTAAATGAGCGTGCGGCCCACTGGGGTCCTTTCACGGGGATCGACGGCGGCGGCGGCGGCTTGCCTCAGGTATCGCCGCGCGTGTTCGTTCTTGTGGCCCACCATCAGATAGTAGCAGCCCACCGCGAACCACGACACCTGGGCGGGGAGAACGGGTCGCGTTTGATCAGGTCAGGAAACAGTGGGAGTGAAAGGGGAGCAGGTGGGGAACGACTGGACGGTGATGAAGGGGCAACACTAGGGATCGACTGATATATCGTCCCATATTTGCGTTTTTTAAGTTTTTTTTTTTTAATAAATATATTTTTCCCGGCATGATTTACAGACAGTTCAATAAATGTTCCTTTTTTTAAATTGAGACTTGTAACATTTGCTATCATCATTGTGTCATTTTTATGATGTAAATTGAGTGAGCAAAAGCAGTATCGGCTCCAAATATCGGCCCAAGAAAATCGGTTTTGGCACAACGGTCATCGCTAAGGCTGATGAAAAAAAAATCTGTATGGGCCCTAAAATATCCATATCGGTCGAACCCTAGGCAACACTTACCGGATTGTTGGGATACAGGTCGACAAGCTTGTGTGAGAGGAAGAACAGCTCTGGGGATGAAGAAGGCGAGAGGGCATAAGGTCATAAAGCACACATTTCATAAGTTATATCAGGATATTTGCAATTTATTTACAAACTTAAAGGAGCACATATTCCTTTTTTAGCAGTAGTTAGTTTACCATTAGCTTTACTGAGCTCCACCAGTGTTCCTATGTGTACAGGTAAGCAGTTGGCATGGAACGGGTCTTGCACCATCACCCTGGAGAGGAATACAGCATGCAAGAGGATGTAATAACAGATCATATTGAGGGGAGGTAGGACAGGTCTTCTGCACATTCAATGGGTTATGTCCATTTTTCCCCCTTGCTTCACACTATGGTGTTGAATAGTTTTAACTTTTGCCTTGAATTCCCAAATCTAGAGCTGGAACGCAATTATTTACAATTATTGAATTATTGTGGGCATCTGAAGTGGTGTTTGTGTCAGTGCTGCCTCAACCCATTCCCCCCTATTAAGTTTTTTTTTTAATATCAAACACAAACGATATACATACATTGACGTAAGTTTGTAGCACATCTTGAAATCACAGTTGTAATAATGTCTCTCAGCAAGCGAGACCACCACATCCAAGTTGTCCTGGAGACCATAAACCATCTCTGGCACCACCAGATCTCTGGGCTTGTTATACTGCAGAAGATATGCAGAGAAACACAGGGGGTAGAAAACACAATGTTAGGAAAGAATAGATAATAATGATAAACCTGAGAACCAATGTTGCCATGGTTATTTGCTTTCTGTTGACTTAATGAAGAACATAGTTAAATGTATAGTTTAGTAAATGTGTGCAGTCAAAACAAAACAGGTGCAAGGCTCAAGGACCATGGGAGATAATGTTTTTAAACTATACACATTGTGTCTGTAGTACCTTCTTCAATTTCATCTCGAAGAGGAAGTGGAGTAACTCCTCCTCTTCCTCTGTGCACTGTTGACCCAGAGGAAGAGAGTTCAGGAAGTCGGTTTCTGTAGGGGGGGGCGGGAATGGGAGAAACCTCAATCAAACAGGGCTGAAACAGTATGTGTGTTCTTATTGAACCCAAACACACAGACGCAGCCCCACACACATAGCACACACAGACACACTCATATGCATAACACCTGTATGCACAAACATACATCTACACACACATGTACAAATATGGGAAAAGTGAAATATGCCACAGGGGTTTTTACGGTGCACTAAATAAAATAATAATAATAAAAAAATAAAGAATAAAAGCTCTTCATGTTAACATTCCTGTCTTCGCCTCTTTGCAAACTAGACACACATTTTGCCCGGACAGTAATTATACGACCAAACAAAATAACAAATTGACATGGAGTTGTCAGAGCAGCATTCTCTTAAGCCAACTACTGACATTTGGAAGGCCAGCTCTACAGAGCCACCCTACTGTAACAACTTTGATTTCATGTTGATAGACTTTTTACAAAAGTGTGGTCTTCTGGTCTTCTGTTCAAGGCCGTCCTTTGTGACTTTTTTTTCCCCTCAATTGGCTACGGAATCCATTCTTTTGTTGAAGTGGTTATTTCCGATGGTCGGAAACCATGAGTTAACTCCTGTACCCACCTTCCTGTGCAGTCAGCATGTGATGGGACGTTAAAAGGTCGAAGGCTTCAAAGCAGTAGACGTCGAGCTTCAGGGCCTCTTTGTAGCTGGAGGTGGCCAGCGGTCGGTTGTCCATGGCGTCATAGATTTTCCCCCGCAGGAGGCAGATCGAGCTGCTGATCTAGAAGGGAGGAAGAGGGTGAGGTGAGGTGAGCGGCTGGTTGGGGAGAGCTGAAAGGGTGCTTTGCTGGTGGTTTCTGAAGGTGGATGAGAGAGATCAGAAGCAAACCCAGAAATTGTCATCAATAAAAGGGAGGACGTAAACTTGTGCAATGTGCATATTAGAGCTACAGTACGAGTGCTGTATTATTGTCTTCGGATTTAATTTATTACAAAAACCTGGCAGAGACAAAAAAAAAAAGTGCGTTGTACAAAAGTTATTTTCTTTCTACACTCGACTCACAACAAATATAAAAAAAATATTCAAGACAGGAAAAGAGCTTTTTAGGTGCCAGCACTGAACCAAGGTGAAATGTATGGATCAGGTGAAGACTAGTGACAATGATGCTATTGAAAGAACAAAACAACATGCGCGTTGCATACAATGCATTCTGTACACCACCTTATTAGATAAGACTTACAGAGGCAGGGGACATGCCCCAGTCTTTAGTCAAGTCTGCTACACCCTTTTCATCCTTCATACTCCTGTCCAGTAGCTTCTTACTGGCCGGCTCCTCCATATCCAGGACATCCAACGCCTGCTGGAACTCTTTGGCAGAATACTGAAAGAAATGATCATTTAGTCACAAATCCATAATTAACACGATATCCTCTCAGAAGTACCGTATATTTTTGTTTTGTTGTCCTCGTAGCAACAACACAAATCCAATGCAATGACTCACATGACACCTGGCGGCCAGATATTGACAAGCTCCATACAACTGTGTGCAAGAAGGGAAACAAAGTTTAGCGAGTTCATGACAAAAATCGACTAGTAAAACCACACTGATATTGAAGAACGCATGACTGAAAGGGTATTAAATAAACGCTTGCCTTGTCGAGTTTCCTGGATCGCAGGGCATGAGAGGCTCTATGGTACTGAGAGGTCAGATAAAGGCACTGGGCGAGCCAGTAGATATCTTGGGGGTCCTCTGCATTCAAAAAAACAGGTGGTTGAATGAGTTTAGGGAAACTTCTGCAGCCACAGTCTGGCTATGCATTGTGCCACCAGGCAGCCGACGTTAGCTTTACACCCATGTTGAAGTGATGTCGTGAACATTGACGAATCCACACGAAAAAGTCAGAAACAACAAGAGCAACCATGAAGCTATGAACTCCCTCCCACATTGAAGGGAGGGAGTTTGAACCATGGGCGTGGGGTGGCAAAGGGGGACTAGTGGGTTTATGTTGTTGTTTTTTATCGATTTGTTTGTGTATTTTTTTTATGTATTGTTTGTTTCCATCGAGGACCACTTTGGAAATAAAGTGTTTTAAGCAATGCTTTTAAGTGCTATCCTCTGGGATTATTGTCTATATTTGATACTCATTGTTCAAGTTGTTTCAGTACTTTTAAATACCTAATAAATAAATCAAATCAAATCATGACCCGTGGGGGAAGTGTTTATCTTTGAACGGGGCTGTCCGGTGTGCAGACTGAGACCAGACAGCCACTCACCGTTTGAAAGAGACGCTATTTTGTCCGCCCAGAACAAAGCACTTTGATACTGTTGCTGCGAGACAGGAAACAGGAGAAAGAGTATTTTAATGCAACACAAACTCTCCAAGTCAGACGACATGATTACAGTACGAGGTGTGCTGCTGTGCACGGCTCGCTAACGGGCTAGCCGCCGCACACACACACTAACGTTCACTGCGTTCTGAAATGTGGTTTTCCTTACTTGGTCAATGTACTGCCGCACTCGTTTTCGAAGTCTTTCGAGGTTCATTTTTAGACGTCGTGGCTGTCGCTGGCACTGTTAAAAACGTTTCATTGTTATACTCCAAAAGAATGGATGGAGATGTGCGGTGTTGCTAGCTGGCGGCTAGCGGCGGATGCTCATTGCCGCGGCTTCTGCTTCGGTCCGCATCGGTGCGCTGCTGAATGTTGTTGTAAGAAACATGAACCCGAGACATAGTTCCGCTTTATTCCATATTGATTTTTAACTTAAGTTTCGAGGATATTACAACGTCCTACAAACCTTGCAAACTAACATATTCATTTAATAAACAGGTTTTATGACATTTAAACATATAGATTATTAACATTCCATATTTTAATAACAGCATAATTCGACCAAGTGGTGGGTTTAAGTGACAGTATAATGTTTAATTATAATACACAAGTACTGTTACTAACATACAATTATTCAGAAATGGAAGTTCAGTTATTTTTTGATGATTCAGTGCCGCCGCAGTCCTCTGAATCAGATTAACTTTGTTTCTCCATTCTCTCTGTTGACCCTCATGAAGCATGGGGTATTGAAACATCCTTGGTCTTTTCCTCTGAGCGTCTCTTGATGGACTTCTCTAGGCCCCGTTGGCCCAGTTCCTGCTGAAAGTTGCAACCAAATTGCCAAATATCACTCATCACATCGGGCACCTAATGGGCAAATACAAGGCTAGGCCAAGCCAACTTTTATTTATATATCACTGTTCAAACACAAAGGCCATTCCAATATCTTTCCATCGGGTCACATTTTGAAGACATTAAAACTACACTCAATCAAATACAATAAAAGACAATCATGTAAATGATAGCAAAGAAGGAAAGCATTGAAGCCAGATTAATAAAATACAGATTCAAAAACATACAGCATTGAGTCAGACCTATATGATAAACAGCAGTCATCATTTGGGTAAGCACATCATTGCAGCCAGAGCCTCACCTTGACCTCTGTTCTGTGTCTTGGGGGATACTGTGTGATGCTTTCCATCACTTTGAGTGTCTTCAGCCACTCGTCGTGCCACGCCTTCACGCTGTAGAAGGACCTGCACTGCTCCAGACGAACCAGCAGCACCTGGTTCTCCCTGCTCACCCGCAGAAGCTCCTCCTTCCGCCTCGCTCCGCTCATACTTGGAATGAACGGAAACAATCGGCTGTTGTAGGAAGTGTTTGGTTGGCGAACATGATGTGGAATCAGTTGTGAAACCGACTACACAATGTGAAACTGACATCAGAATGGGCAACTTTCTATAGAGAGCTTTCAACACTTCCCAGAGAAACCACATCCTTTTAAACTTTTTTTTTTAATTTTGTGTGTGCTGTGAATGAAAACCTCAACAAACCTCTTCCGTTCAGGCGATTCTGAATAGACTTTGAGACCATTTGTCCGCTTGATGTGAGCTATTTTCTCCAACAGCATGCTGTTGTCCCTCTCAATCTTCAGCGCCAGCTCCTCTTCAAGCTTGAAGTTACACGTTCACATTAATACGATGTAGGAAACAAAGAAAGGAAGGGCAGAAGAAAAAGCATGGAAATGCCTTGTTATAGTCATGTGTCTTGTCGCCGTGTGCGGTGTCTATTGTGTGCATCCAGAGCTTTACTGCCACCCTGTGGCCATATCAGGAAGTAAGGAGGGGAAGACCTGCTGTTTCTTCGACTTGAGAGCCTGATGTCCATGACTCCTTGGGGCAGTTGTGTTTATTGTTGCTTTTGTCGTTTTAACCTGAACATAAAATAAACACAGGCAAACTTGTAATGCCACTAATATGTCTACTACTAGTTTAAAAAAATATGCCTAATGCTTGTACTATGGATTTAGAAGACACTTTTAACCAAAATAACTTGGGTATAGAATGTATTCCATATATATGAAGTAGCGGTATTAGACATGTAGGGGCAGTTTTAGACGCCTTGGTCAAGGATGCTCAGAGCGGTTGAGACGATGGGGATGCAACCCCAGAACAACGTGATTGGTTGTTGAACCCTCTCACCAAGTGACCTAGTCCCTACACTTAATGAAGTAAAATACAACCAACCAACAATAATGGAAAAGAGGATTCCCACAGGAAACGGTTTTAAATAGCACATCGCCATACCTTTCTCCTGTGGATCTCATATGACGCCTTGTCCCATTGTACCTGGAGACGCTGGTTCCCAGTGGGCAGCAGTGCGTGGTATTCCCAGTGAGGCATCGTTAGACCTGCTGCATGGGAGCGGGGTTAAAAAAATAAAGTAGAAAGACACACAAGGCATTCAGGCTTCGCCTTCATGTTTTTCCCCCCAAGCATACCTAGACGGAGAGTCATGTGATTTGGTCCAGAATCATGTATTTTTTTAAAAATATATACATTTACGATGGACTGCGTGTCGTCTATAACGTCTTTACCTCGTCTTTATAACGTCTAACGTCTTTACCAATCGGAACCCCTTCAGGCCCTGCTGGTCGCTGGACTTCCAGTGGGTCTTCTTGCGGCGTCCTCCCCCCGGATCATGCCCGCAGGTTGAATGCAACGGAAAAGACCGCAGCCTGTTTTGAGCCAGCCATCGGCAGGTTGCCATGACAGCAGCGGCCCGGAGAGCCGAGTTGAATGAAATAGTTTGACTCGGTTCGCCTGCTCCACAGGTTCCTCCCGGGGAGCCACAGGCCATCGTGGAGAGGAGGGGGGGTTCATGTTTTGAAAATCCACAATTTAATGGTTTTTAATC
>NW_028177597.1:0-15000 GCF_964030765.1 Micromesistius poutassou | reverse complement strand
CAAAGCAAGCAGAGCCCAGCTTTGCCTGACTTCCAAGTTATATATATATATATATATATATATATATAGAGCGCTTTCTATATATATATATATATATATATATATATATATAAACTTACAGCCCGGTAGATAATAGGCCTACACCATAACAATATGACTTTAATAACACTCTTGTATTAGGCTTACTTACTGTTGATGAACCTCGCATGCAGGATACTTACTTTGCTTACTTTGCAAATCTAAACAGAGGGGTTGTAAATTGTAATTATAGCCTACTTCCTAAACGAACTTATAAAGTCAACGGAAAAATAATTAGTTTCTATCTAGTAATGTTGTAGTCATACCCAAGAACAATGGCATGAGGCATAATTTGTGGTTATTTGAATGAAATTAAAAGTATCGGTCACACTTTACTTTACAAGTAAGATAGCGATTTAAATGCGTCCTCTCCAGTCTCCAGGGCGGTTTGTCCCTTCTGGGCCACTGTAGAAGCATAGTGGCGCTGCGGCGCATCATGGGCTCATGGTCACAAAAACTAAACGAGTTGTACTTTCATGGGACTATAAACGGATTAAAACGTAGGCTACTAAGGAATATAATATTCCATTTCTGCGGAGTCCCTTACGCTAGATGCCACTACATTCTACGAAACACACCTTTAAGTTTGGTAATAGGGCTGTTGGTTAATGGGTGTAATGCTGTTGGTGTGGTTACAAACAGTGTGACTGCTCTCTCTCCCCCTCTCTCTCCCTCTCTCGCTCTACCTCGCTCTCCCTCTCTCGCTCTCTCCTCTCAATCTGAGAGGAGAGCCAGCGGGCTAATTCCCATCACTTGACACACTGTCGTCACATGCACGCACACACGCCAGCCCACCACCAGGTGTGCCGGAGCACCTGTGACTTAACGCAACATAGTGCCCATTAATAAAGATACACCAGATTACGTTCTGCGACTAAATTAACCATCGTTTTATTAAAACACCAAATAGAAAACAAATAAAAACTGTGAAATAGAGCGTGAAGTGGGCTAAGTCGTATCGCAAATTATATGATATCCAGTTATCGACACCTGCTTCGACCACGGCTTCTGCGGATGGAATACGTATTGATATGTGAATAAATAAATAAATAAAATAAATGGTCGCCGGAATGTCTCAAGACAATAGACTCAATCACATCATGATATTTCTGGACGCATCAGCGATATGACGGCGCAGAAACCACGTGTTTACGTAATGGAAAGGCAATCTTTCAATTTAACCCCTCCTCCCCGTCTATTTCCAACAGAGGTCCGACGAGAGGAGAAATCCATGCAAATATTTTTATACAAGCGCACCGTACTTTTGGAGATGCCCGTGGCGTTGCAGTGAGAAGACAGCGAACATCATCACCACCCCGCAAGAAAGAAACACACATACAACACACACTCCAGGAATTGGGACAGACAGCAAGAAAGCAAAAAAAAAGCTGGCATCACAACGGCACGCTACGAGAGGGACTATACGAAATGAAAACTAAGGTTGACGGAATTTGACCTCGTCAGACAGAGGAGGGTTTACAGAAACAGGAGGACCTTGTGGACTTACAATGTGTTGTTTTGTTGGGGCTATCATTGCAGCAGTCTGTGCATAGGATGCATCCTCCCTTGGCTTTTGATGCCGTGCAGATCCACCCTCCTCTCCTCACAGTGATGAACTAATAGGCAATGATTTTCTTCTTGGAAATCGGCCGTGTTTCACTGTTTTCATGTTAGTTCTGTTTGTTTACCGGCTGCACGTCTCCTCCAGGTGCGACACATGCAATTTATATTAGAGTATATTTTCTATGATCGACTAGTTGAGGTGTCCTTCTTTGTACACCACAATAAGAAGAAAAAAAAGAACACCTTAATTGCGAAGTCTGACTGGCGAGAGCGAGAGAGTGAATTTTGCCACGTGAATGAAAACGCATAGGACTTGGAAAATACCTGTTTTTCTATGATACATTTCATAGCCTTGTCCTGGAGAACTGATCCAATTCTGTTATTATG
Source organism: Micromesistius poutassou (assembly GCF_964030765.1). Classification (NCBI taxonomy): domain Eukaryota; kingdom Metazoa; phylum Chordata; class Actinopteri; order Gadiformes; family Gadidae; genus Micromesistius; species Micromesistius poutassou. Next base: position 12,972 of record NW_028177597.1, on the reverse strand, counting down.
CAACCGCAAGGATCTCATCTATATCTGGGTGTCTAAGCCACAGGATTGCTCTTCGCCCAAATCAATGTGGTTTCTTTGGAACATTTTCAGCAAAGGAACGCATATGCTGCAGTGTCTTTGTGGCAAGAGTCTTAAGAAAAACAAGAACCCAAGTGGTAAGCGCCTCTGCCTCATTGCCTACTACTACACTCACCCACATCTCGCCTGTCTCCCTCTCCCTCTCTCTCCCCGCTCTCTCTATGCCCGTGAATCGATGTTTTTATTCGTGTTTATTCGTGTGTTTGGTGAGTAAGTAAGTTAGTTAGTTTGTTGTTAACACCGATAGATCAGCGATCGTATGTATGCAGCGCTGAGATGCAGTGGAGAGGGGAAGGGGGAGCGGAGGAAGAGGAGCAGGAGGTGGAGGAAGGAGGAGGGAGGGGAACAACTTATCCAGTGCAGCTATACTATCGGCGAGCTTAGGGCACGCGTAGCGCACATATTTAGGGGGGAGAAAAAAAAGACCACCCTCTCTCTCTCTCTCTCGCTCTCTTCCTCCTCCTGCATCCCCGAGGGATACCTCGATCTGGTAACTTTTAAACGCCTACGATGTATCCTACGTGCTCCCAGTGCTGCTACGACCGGGGATGTGGGAATATGTGCTAGACACTAGTTAGACCACTGATGTAGCCTAGTCTATGTGTGTCCAACGAAATCCTCCATAACCAGGTTTGCGTGAAGCGGGGCTCACTGCAGCAGCAGCAGCAGCAGCATCAGCAGCAGCAGCAGCAGCGTCGTCCCCCCCTCCACCCCCACCCCCACCCCCCTGCAACACTTTTCCATACAACGTGCTGTAGCCTGCTCGCTGCTGGTGGGTCTACCCTCCACACGCCAGAAGAAAGAGCCAGCCAGCCTATCATGGTTCTCTTATGTGTCATAAGGAGCCATAGTGCAGTCATCGTTTGCAGCCGACGGCGGGGCACGATTTCAGGTTTACTATAACAGGCCCTGATATTGAAGCAATGGGGGGTGTGGGGGGGGGGAATTATTTTTGGGGCTGCCGCACTAATGCATCCCAACCCCCCTCCTCCAATTGAACAACCGAGGAAATCGTAGCCCCGGTCAACGCTATGTGTGCTGTTGCGGTTCGGGAAATAGAGCCGGGTATAGTGGTATTCGCCACCTCGCATCGTAGCGGGCTGGATCTGCGAGTGATATTAGAGCCTCGGAGAGGAAAACAATGATTATCTCAACAGGCTGTTGAACAAACGAAACAAAATCCCCAGGTGGTCAGCTTGTAGCCAAACGCACTTGTTTAATTGTGGCTTTGAAGTTGGTTTAGTTTCCCCCCCCCCCACCTCGACATTTCCACTGCAGTATAGTAGATCATCATCGTATACTACTGTGGATGTGATGGCTTGCTGATACGGCGAGAGCAAACGTCAGAAACACAACGAGGCCAGGGTAATTTATTAATCCTGTGGCCGACAAGGTGCATTGTGAGCATCATAGAGTATTTCATAGTGCGGAGGTAAACAATGAATGAAGTAGACACTGATTTCGCCACTCGGTAAAGAATCCTTTGTACGGTTGCAGCAAACAACTTCCTCGAGTCGCGCTTGGAGAGACGGCGAATCCCGATCTACACCTTGCAGTCAATCCATCACAACTGATATTCGCTGTCAGTCGTCTGAAACTGTGCGATTCCTGCTGTTCTCAGCGTATGACGGATCCACACTGAACGAGTCGCCTCTGTCACGGAATGATTTTGATCTGCGGACGAGGTGCGCACATTATCTTAAGGATTTGTGCTGAAGCAGCATGTTGTTTCGGATATTAAGTAGGCCAAGGCAGACTACATCAATGTATTGCACACAATAAGACGCTTATCCTTTTTGTTTATGCGCACACACACACACACACACACACACACACACACACACACACACACACACACACACACACACACACACACACACACACACACACACACACACACACACACACACACACACACACACAGAGAGATTTAGATTGTAAATTTGTTGTTCACATTTTTTAAGTTAACATTTGTTTATAGTTGATTTTATTTTCTTCAGATCACATTCACATATGATCATTGGTTTTAAGTTACCATAGACTTTCTATTGATTTGATTTTTTAAAAGACATTGCATGTTCAGAGCTTTCATACTTTGGTTAACTGTATTTTCACTGGCGTATCAGGTTCTCTGGTGAAAAGGTTATGTATGCATGCTTCAGTGGTGTGCTAATCCATCCCCACTACTTCAAAACACATTCTCCTCTGATTGACAACCACAGATGACCAAATGCTGTGTGTATTCCACAGGAGCCAAATGAGAAGCTGGACTAGATGCTGGCTCAAATCATTGACGTGATGTATGAACTCATTAAATTGATTAACTGTAATCATAAACTGGCGAGTCATTACAAATTGACCTTCCCCCGAATCCACACGGCACTTCTGATCTGTGCACCGACATGTATGACCCCAAGCCTGACCGCACCGCACCATTACCACTCTGTGTTCCCTTTCATTACCATTTAAAAAGTCGCTCAGTGAACTTTATATCACTTGTGTCACATCTTTACGGTTGTGATGTTTTTTTTTTTCTTCTTCTTTTTTCCCCTCGCGTGGTCTTGGCAGCATCTCACAGAACGAACCAATTCCCGCTAAGCCTTCCAGAATGATCTGGCTCTCAGCGACTCGCCTTGAGCCGTCGCCATGACCCGTTAATGTTCCCCCGCGTTTCCCATGTGATGAGTGGAGGGTCTCGCGGAGCGCTGTTAATTTAATTAGATAATGAAGTAGCTGAGTGGGGCTGCGTTCGACGCCTGCAGCCGGTAGCCAGGCACTAATGGTGAGCGAATGGATCACCAGAAGCAGAAGTTGTCATCGCTGTACTTTTGTGAAATGTTCCCCAGGTCCCGACAGGTTAAGTTAATATCACTGACCTCCAATCGGGGGACTGCGATTTTGCGAAGTACAGAGAGCAGAAAGAGTTGTGCTCCTATTGGATACAGCCAGTGATTGCTATATCGTAATGTTGTGTTTTTGTCGAGTGCACTATAAAACAAATGCCGTTGCATTGAGTGCTCCACTCCACAATAAAAAAACTAGACAACGAGATTGGTCAGAAAGTCAGAAGGACCAAGCAACCAAAGTAAAGTCCTTCCAATTTAGTGAAGTTATGAATAAAAAAGCAGTTGATATGGAAGTATTACTCTTTTCTTCTTTTATATTATTATTATGACACATCATAATCCAAACCATGGCATGTCATACACAGCTATTTTATTTTTTTTCTTTCACAGCAGTCTAATCTAGGAGGTGTAGGTCTGTTGGGGTCTTTCGGTCTACACCCTTGATACATCACCGCTCACAAGATGCCTAGAAAGGTCACCTTTCCCGGAGGCTCAGCGAGGTGTCCCGGGCATATTAACCTGATGTTAGAGCCAGCCTCGTTGCATAAGTAGGATGAGGATACACGTTAACCATACCCAGACCGCAGTAGGATTGCTTAAAGTCAGTTGGCAACAGTCGTCGTTTTTTTTTTCCCTTCATTTTGCCATGCAGCACAATCTCACTTCCAAGTTTCTCCGGATAAAAAGTCTAAATGTATCACAGCGCCGCTGACGATGGCCGCGCTGTGCTGTATGCTAGGCATCCATTACACTGCCAGTTCAGAGTGTGTCACGTGTGCAGTGAATGAAAACCAGCGTCCGCGTGACAGAGCCTTCAGCAGGCACTGCAACACCGGTTGCTCTACATTTCTATCTGTCTCCGGAGATAGCATTAACAACAACCCAACCCCCCCTGCTCAGTCGCCTGCTCAGTCCCTCATGCAGCCCGGCCGCCGGTGTGTATCGGACGAATCCAAACATATCTTCTCAGCAGTTACAAGTAGCAGCAGGATTAGCCTTCCTGCCTATAGTGGCCACCGGGAAGACGCAGAGCCTGAAAGAGGGTGCTGATGCTGGGGAGCTCTGGACGTCCACGGCTTCTCCGTTTGACGGACAGAGAGGGCGACAGGAGAGTGGGCAGGATGGTCTCCAGTGGGTTTGACTCACGGTCAAAAGGTTCAGACCCCGTTTCCCCGAAGGCGTCCTTGAGCAAAGGCCTCACCCCGGAGTTGTGGATATTAGCAAGCATGGACACAGGAGGGCAGGATTAGAAGTCCTCCGTACTATACACACACGTTCACTTTTCATTAACTTTGGGTTAGGAGTTGAAGTCACAATTATGAATACTGCGTGATCTAGCATATTTAACACAGAATATAGCGGTAAACTGAGATGTTTCTTGGCACTATTAAACAGAAACAGCAACAACAACAAGAACAACAACAAACAAAGAGGTGCCGTTGTTTAATAATGTTATAGAGTTGTTAATTTATTTGTCACCCACACATGCACTTGTTTAATTTGTACCGACAAGGATTTAAAAAAAAAAAAATTAGTCAACAGCCACAAGTGTAATTAAAGGGGTTGGAGAAGACTCAAACAAGAACTCTGACAATTAGAATAACGACAGGGTTGGCTAAAAATAACCTCCTTCCACTGCACCCACCCAATGGCATGTTGCTAGGTTTCATGCAGAACATTTGGCATCGGGATTCTCTTCTTTAATCTTCCTGACACTCAGAGATACTCATGAATGGGAACTCTAGCGTTGTGTTTAACGATGCATTGATTTAGCCGAGATATATATTGGAAAAATGGTGCACAAAATATCAATATTCACTCAGACACACACACACACACACACACACATAACTCGACTCCTAATAACCCAACTATGTACGTGGCAAGTAGTAGCTATACCCGTAGCACGTGTGTAGCACAGTAGAAAATGTTTCATCGCAACGACACCGTGCAACAAAGAGTGAGTGATGACGGCGAAAGATGCCTTCGTTATCAAGTGCTTCTTTCGAGGGACAGTATAAAGTTATGGATGACCAGAACGTTCCGGTGTACCGGCAGTATATAGCCTCGTGTGATTGATTTGTCAGAATAGGGTGAAGTCCCTGCGATGGGCTGCGTCCCAGGCGCTGTAGATGGCGTCGTGGCAGGTCAAAGAGAATACACGGTACCACTCTAATCTCATTGAGCAGGATAATGCCGGCGGCATCATCACTTTGCACAGTAAATTAATTTGGGCTGTTTCTGTCATGCTCAGGAAATGTGACCCTCGGACGTGATGAGATTCAAGTCTTCCTGTTATTTATTCCCCCTATCCACCCCTTCCCCGACCCTTTGGGGAGACAATCGAGTTTACATACAAATCAGGGCAGCAGAGAGGGCACGGCGAGAGACAGCGGTCATGATAGTGGATGGTGAGAGAGAGAGAGAGAGAGAGAGAGAGAGAGAGAGAGAGAAAGTGAGCAAAGAGGCAAACCGAGCAGAACGACAGTAAAAAGAGAGAGACCGAAAGAAACCAGAAAGAGCCGGAGGGGGAAAGGTGTAACTGCGGGGGAGTAAAATATGTCTCAAGTTCCTTCAAACAACCGTCCATTCACAGCAAGAAAGTCTCTGTCAGCCCCATCCGTCGTCTGCTCCAGGCAACAGGAGCAGAGCCCATGCACCAGCGTCTGCCGAGAGAGAGAGAGAGAGAGAGAGAGAGAGAGAGAGAGAGAGAGAGAGAGAGAGAGAGAGAGAGAGAGAGAGAGAGAGAGAGAGAGAGAGAGAGGCAGGCAAGTCCTGGCACCTTGCCTTGTAGGGTGACTGTGGCCGCAGTGCCCCACGCCGGGTCACTTCACAGGCTTTTGGGGGAGGGAGGGGGAGGCTGGTCCTTGGCCCTGCAGGGTTAGGCCTCGACGGGTGGCCTCGGGACCAGGGCCCAAGATCACGGAGGCCGTTGCTGCTAAATGATGCGGTTTATCTTCTGATGCTGGCTCTGTGTCCGTAACTTTGGTGTATGTATGTACGTACGACGTGTGATATGCTCCTGTGCGTGCAGCTTCACCTGTGTGTGCGTGTTAGTGTTCACAGTGCCAGTGAAAGTGCCGTAGTGTTTTTTTTTGTTTCTTTGTTCTTAATGTGTGTTATATGATCCTGGACATGCTGTTTTGTTACTGTTACAAAACGAATAGGTTAACTTAAAGTTGCTCGGACACTCATAGTGCATTCATATCCTGAGTAGCCTTTCCTCATTGTCAGGGGCGTAGCACCAAATTCTGGTGCCCTATATACAAGAAGTCCTGATGGGCCCGTCGTCATTTGAAAGTGTTCGTTTTAGCAGTGATAACGGAGTTCAGAATGGGGGTTCATCTTGTGTGTTTAAAAGTTTGTGCTCACCTTTCTTTCAGTCAGAACCCGACTTCCTCAATTGTGTCGTCCTTCCCCGTCTTTCTTCACCTTTCTCTTCTGAGAGCCAGACTTCAATTTATTTAACTGTGGCTGTGACATATTGCCCCATGACATTTAGTTATGTTATTCAACTATTTGAGCAACAATCAAAAAATAAAAATAAAATAAAATTTTTTTTTTTTTTTCAAATTTCCCATAGGCCCCCCTCTGCCTTGGCCTGTCCCACCTACACCCGCAGTCCGTCGGCCCTGCTCATTGTACATACATTCACGTCGAAATACATTACCTCGAAAGTCCAATTCCATGATGACTCCAGAATAAAGAAAACATAATTCTCATCATGTCTTTTTGTGCTCATGAAGTTGAAAGGTTCCATTTTGCCTTGGAGTATGAGGTGAACTTGTCTTTTTTAGTAACATTTCTGTCAGCAGCAATTGCGGCAACATTGGCTTGTGCATTTGATGTTGAATCCATGATGTTGACAGTTTCAACAAAGAGTCACTCATACACTAATGACAGGTTGTTCTCTCCGAGATGCACCCAAAGGCTAGTCTCTGATTAGACTGGCAGCTAATAGCATTTATTAGTCAGCGATGTTTCTCTTCTGACGTTCCAGTGTAGCAGGTCTTCATTGGTGTCCCCATGATCACCTTGGAATAAGATATACAAATATGACATTTGTTCAATTATAATTGCTCGCAGCATGTCTCCAACGGAGTATTCTTTTAGTTGAATATTGGATGTTTTGACTCCATTCGTTAACTCCATTTCAATGCGGCTTTATGTTCCCATCACATCGTTGATTCTGGTCCGGTGTATGTCTCATGAATCCTGTGAACATTAAGTGGGAGGAACCACATGGTCTGAATGGCTGATGTTTACATGCTGTTTAATTTTACAGTGTACAAATGAAATGCTTTATTTATATGCTTCATGATGAAATGCTTTCATCAGTTTTTAAGTGAGCTAAATGACTATAAATAGACACACAGAAACAAAAACACAAATGTTAACTTACACGTAGAAAGACTTCTATGTGTACGTTCATATTTGTGTATAACAGATGCTACTGGGTATATCAAATAAAAAAAAGATTCATGTTGAGAACTACGGCATTTTGACATGCCTTTGCAAAGGCATGTTTGAGACAGAAATAACCAGTTGAAGGACACTGGTGTAATGCGTCTGATGGGAATAAAGGCGATCACTGCATCGGACAATGTCACATTCCTCTTGCTATGGTATCATTAAATGATCCCGGTGGACAGTTAAGTGAACTTGCACATCCTCGTTAGGATGAAGTAATTTCTTTGGAATAGCAGGACGGGCGCAGTGGGAAAGTTTGGCCTCAACTTGTAAATGTGAAACCGATGACAATTATTTGTAGTAATTCAATATTATCTTCAACATTTGTGTCTTTTAAACACACATTTGAGGAAATACACACATGCACGCTTGCACATACGCACACACCCGAACGCATGCATACACACACACACACACATAACAATAATCTGCCCCTCAATGGCATCATTGTTATTGCATTGCTTTGACGGAGATAAACCTGACTTGGCTGCATTTAATATTTATATTTAATTATGCAAATTTAACAAGATCGCCACATTTAACAACGATGATACTAGCCATGAACCTTCATTGTATAGTGGCCTATACAATGAGAAAACAGTATAAAACCACTTTTCTTTTACCTATAAATACTGTGTCTAAACCTTGTTGCATCTCTCTCTCTTTGCCTTTCACAGGATTTTAGATAATGGATCCTCTCAAAATAGACACCGCACCACTCTGTTTATACTGCTTGTTATCACAAGAGCTGTTTAACATCAACACTTAATCCATCCAACTTTGGTATCGTGATTTAGTGGACCAGAAGTTTGGATAATAGTGGGAAGGGTCCTGCCAGAAGTTGATCTTCATTGGCAAACGTTAAAGGCAACGGCGAAGGAAGTACCTTTGTGTCCGAGTCAAAGTTTTTTAGTGCAGGGAGTTAAAGAGAGATTAGAGATTCTGCAGCATTTGTTTTAAGGTGTGTTTGGGGTCCACTCCTTTCTTTCTCTCTCCTTTCTTTCTCTCTCTCATCCCCCCCCCCCCCCCTCTCTCTCTCTCTCTCTCTCTCTCTCTCTCTCTCCATCTCCAGAGCGAGACAAAAGGCTGTCTCTAAAAAGAGAGAGAGAGAGAGAGAGAAAGAGAGCATGAGAGAGAGCAGACCTGTGTTGTGGATTCTGTCAACGGCCCAGTGCAGATTAGTGTCCGAGCTTTGTGTCAACGGCGTTTAAAATATTAAACTCTGTTGTCGGAGGCGAACCGAGCGGGTCTGTGCGGGTCACTCTGTGCCTCTTCAGGCTGTTGTCAGAGGTAATTTAGCAGGTCTCAAAGCAGCAAAGTAAGCCTCTCCTCCACTCTGCACCATGCCTTGCCCATTCACGGGCTGCGGCCTCAGAGAAATTCGTTGTGTCTGTTTCTGTTTCATTTCCTACTGCTTGGCGTGTAGCGGCATACTGCGCATCTGTAGCACAGCTATGCGAGATGCCGTTTAGTGCAGACATCGATGCGTTACACTACGTATAACTCAGCAGCTCATCACCATCCTACCAACCGGCTAGCCAGCTTGTTCATTCGGTTTAACCTTTTGTGTTATCTACTCCTTGGCGAGGTCTTGGTGTCAGTCTTTGAGGCCCTGAGGCGGGGTTTGACGCGTCTCCTCGCGGTTTCAAAGCACCTTTTGCATGCGGGTTTCGTCATGTCAGTGGGTTCACCATCAGCGTCGGCTACGTAGACAAGGCAGTCCCACGGGAGACTTCGTCGGCTCATTGTGTTAACCAGTAAAGGGCGTGAATAACAGGACAAAGATAGACGTGCAGTAGGCCACGCGCCTTCTGTACAATCACCAACCTGCGAAAGGAATCACAAAGGGGTTTTCGTGTTTGGAATTGCAAAAGCAACTCTTCTTAACAGTAATCTGGTGATGTTATTAGTTTATTTTAAAAGTAAGGTTACCCAACACTGTTGAGCACTAAGCAAGACTTTTTTTAAATATATTGACTTTGATTAATATTACCGTATGGGGCCGTTTAGAGAAAGTGACTCATACTCATACTTAGAAATTATAGTATACTAAATGATTGTCTTTTTATAGTTTCTAATTGATCATATTAAATGATGAATGTTTTCAGCCTGTGAAGGACTATGAACGGCCTTTGTTTTGTAAGAGTGCTTTCCTCTAATGTCTCTGAAAGAACCACCTGAGCATCCCTCCATCCATGACGGAGCGTAGCTCGGGTACAGAGGCTGTTCTGCCCGCTGTCCAGCCTCTGTTGGTATCAGAGAGCTGCTGGATCAATCACTTCTGCCTCTCATTGGTCCGAAACAGTTACTCTTGCATTTGCTCTCTATTAAAATACACACACACACACACACACACACACACACATACACACACACACACACACACGCACACACACACATATACACAAAGACACGCACACACACACAGTATCCTCCGGGGCCAATGATACTTTACATTACAGTAGGGGGATCGATTGAGGAGGTCAACATGAGATGCCTGTACCACACACACACACACACACACACACACACACACACACACACACACAGAGACACACACACACACACACACACACAGATATAACAACATTCGACCCTATACCATAAGCGGAACAGCCATCCCAACTCATTCACTCAGTCGGCCTGTCCTTCTGTTTGTCTGTCTTTCTTCCGCCCCCTTGGGGTCCTCCCTCCTCCCCCTTCGTCGTTCAGCTGCACTTTGTACCCGCCCCCTGAGGCCCCTGTGTTGCTAAACCACAAAGGACCAACGTCTTGTGTGTTGCTAAACCACTGAGGACCAGCGTCTCTCATCCCTCTTGAACCAACGTTCTCCTTGTTCTCCTCGTCCTTTGCCTCGGTCCGGGCAGGATCAGCCGTGCGCTGCTCTGACGCACACGCCGCCGCCAATTTCACTTTGCGTGTCCGTGTGTGCGTGTGTGTGTGTGTGTGTGTGTGTGTGTGTGTGAGTGTGTCTCATCAGCACATGTTGCTTTACTCTGGAAAATTGCATTCGCAAACTGTTGAAGCCATGACTGTTTCGGCTTGCTTGTATATCTACGTCGTATGGATTTGAGAAAATTAACTGATTGCCATCTTTAACAAATTAAAAATACACATGTTGTTAGTTTCCACACTTTAGGTGGAAGGTGGACCTATAAATAGATTAGATGTCCGAAATTGAGTTAGAAACGTTGCGTCACGTAGGGTGAGATCTAAAAATAAGCTATCTCTTTAGCTTTCCTCGGTGTAATCAAGGCAGCTGTTTAACCTCTTGACAGAAGCAATCCGTCCTGTAATAAATTATCTTTCAGGGTGCCTTTGACCCGTTTGCCTTTGCATTTCTATTCCACTGAGTGCCAGTCCTCGTGCCCCACCCTCACCTAGCCCCCTGGTCGCTGGAGGGTTAAACAGGCGGACAGGTGGGGCTTTCTGCGTCTATGAACTGTAAGGTAATGACGTTTCCAAGCCATCATTCAGGACCAGGGTGCCATCTAATCGTGTTAGAATGAGGCCAGAGCCATGAGGAGAGAGATGATATGGGTGACGTATATGGTGACGTTCACCTACCGCAGCACTGGAATGAAACCTCTGAAGCACTCCAATAAAAACGATTGTGTGTGTGTGTGCGTGCGTGCGTGTGCATGTGTGTTTGTGTGTGTGTTTTTAGTATGAAGTTATAAAATACTCACTCAATTGTGATTTAAAGGTACAAGTGCCAGGTTCTCTTATAAGGAACATGGGACTCTATGTAATGAAAAACACATCCACATTGCAATGGATAGGATCCTGATGACATACATTTTTCCAAGCATCCACATATACCACAGATACCTACTCTGCTCTGTAATACAATACAAAAGACCAAACAGACTTGTTGGTATTCATCAAAACTGTTGTGAATCATGTTAGACTTGCACTGCAACTCCCTGTGGTTTTGTACATTTGACCCAATGGGAATAAAACAATATTTGTATAGATATTTCAGGTCTTTAGGATTCGTAAACCTTTGTAAACCTTTACCACATTATTCAGAATGCAACGTGTCCACCGTTTGGATCTACCACCCACCATGTCAGCGACTGTTGACTCATCGTTTAGAGAAATACTTTTTCTGTGATGCATACACGTCTCGTTTACTTCAGGTTGAAAACGGTGTTCACAACATCATTTTGACATTGGTCCAGTATTGGCCAATCACTGACAATCAATGGCAATCAATGACAGGCTCCTTTTATATCCTTACATTATGGAAAGGAAAGGATGGAAAGGATCCCTACAGAGAAATTAAACTTGTTTCTTTCGCTCTCGTCTGGACTGTTTGACATTGTGTCCAACCAAGTCTCGCCCGGGGAGAAGTCTCGCGAGAGTTAAGTACGGGGGCGGCATTAGCTCAGGAGGTAGAGCGGGTTGGCTGGTAACCGAAGGTTGCTCGTTCGATCCCCGGCTCCTCCTAGCTGAGTGTCGTGGTGTCCATGAGCAAGACGCCTCACCCTCACTGCTCCTGACGAGCTGGCTGTCGCCCTGCGTGGTTGACTCCGCCGTGAATGTGTGCATGAATGGGTGAATGTCAGTCAACACTGTTAAGCGCTTTGGATAAAAGCGCTATATAAATGAGGACCATTTACCATTTGAGTTGTTACAGGGAAAGAATGGCGGAAACGTGAATGAGAGCTGGGGAGTACAGAGTTTGTTGTATTGGACTACAGAAAGATTAGTGTTATCTCACTGATTTGGGCAAGGGAGAGTTCAGATTGTAATGACAATAGGGACATAGGCAGCAACAATGCAACAATTGATTTCAAAGCAGGAGTTTTCCTTGAGGGACTTGGTTCAAATATTGTTGACCGCATTAGTCCCGTATAGGCTACCCAAAAAAATTATTGGAAAATAGGGTCAGGATGAAAAATCTTGAAATATTCCTTTAAAAACGTTTTGATTTATAATTCTGTTTTATGAGAGGAAACCGACTGTACTGGATTTGTATTTCATTGCAGAAGTTGGTCATTAAGGAAGACACACTTTCATCTTTATTCTCCACAAAAACAAACTTTGTTATATTCCATGGTCTGTCGCAATAGGTCTCTCTCTCTTTCTCTTTCTCTCTCTCTCTCTTTCTCTCTCTCCCTTCCTCTCTCTATTTCTCTTTCTCTCTCTCTCTCTCTCTCTCTTCCATGGTCAACAGTTCCACTCTCTCGCTCACCTTCTAACCTCTGCAGACAAAGGTCTCTCGCCCGTCCCTTCCACTCTGCTTTCCCTTTGTTTATCTGTACAGTTTCCGCACACACACGCACACGCACGCACACACACACACACACACACACGCACACGCACGCACGCACACACACGCACGCATGAACAGACACACACACACACACACACACACACACACACACACACACACACACACTTCCCTTTCTTGTAGATATACACACACACATGAATAAATGTGGCCGTTTGTATCAACTCTGTGGGTGCTTGGCTCTAGTCAGGGGTCTGAACAGAGCTGGAGGTTGTATGGTGGTGAGGGTATGCTGAGTAGATTTTTGCTGCAGTGCAGCAGCCAGTATTGTACTGATGC
>NW_028177598.1:0-17178 GCF_964030765.1 Micromesistius poutassou | reverse complement strand
ACATACTTCAGCAGAACGAAAAAATAATGTAATATTTATACAAATACATGAACTGAATGCAATACTTGTAGTGATATGATCATCAATTCAACAATAAATATTGTCATATTTATTTATTGGGTGTAGAATGGAACAATTCCACTGTATTATTCAGTTCCTGCCTGTTAAGGTACTATTGAGGTCCGTTTGATGTCCTGAGGTTCTATATGACCAGGAACCTGAAGGTCACTGCAGCACTGTGGATCCTGAGGTTCTATAATGAGAACCTGAAGGTCACTGCAGCACTGTGGATCCTGAGGTTCTATAATGAGAACCTGAAGGTCACTGCAGCACTGTGGATCCGGAGGTTCTATAATGAGAACCTGAAGGTCACTACATCACTGCTGATCAGGGCATGTACTTCTTTGACTTCATCCTGGGTATGATGTGAATGTCTCTGATGTCATCGTGCTGAAGAAGCCAACACAAGTAGCGTTCTGTTCCCATGCCCCACCCGCTGGTGAGCAGTGGCACCACCTGCCGCATGTTGATGTACCACTTGTAGGACTCCTCGGGCACCCCGTGGTGCCTGAGGGCCTCCTGAACCAGCTCAGGGGTGGAGTGGCGCTCGCCCAGCCCTACAGTCTCCCCGAGGCCCAGCAGAAGGTCCGAGGCCTTGGCCTTGCTTTGCCCCGATCCTTCCACATAGGCCTGGTAGAAGGGAACGCCCAGGTGGTCCATCTCCGTAAGCCACACGGCGCCGCCATACTTCTCGATCAACACCCTCTCTCCCTTGCGGGTCAGCTTCCGGCCAAAGTGTGGCTGGCCTTGCTGAACCCACTCCAAACAGTCTGCAGAGGGCATCATGGGAATGGCTTGGTCCAGTGGGACTCTTGGTAGAGGCTGGTTTCCATGAAGCTTACTCAGCATGTCGATGACATGAGTCAGGGTCCCAGCGGTGTTTAGTATGATGTCAGAGTGGTTTTTCAGCATGGCGTTGGTGAGGTGAAACACGTAGGCCTCTGCTATCTGGATGGCCTTGTCCATATCACCCAGGAGTTCACACTCCACATGGTAGAACTGATTCAAGTGTGTGGCATCAGGGTCTTCCCCTCTGAAGCTGGGCGCTATGTAGTACGCCCCTCTGAGGTCCTCCTGGAAGCGGAGGAAGTACTCAAGTACAAACTGCATGGAGTCTGCAAGGTAAACATCTTGGCCCAATATGTTCACAAAGACCGGCTCTGAATCCGATCCCAGGCCCATGGGGGAGGAGATGGTGTCAGTGGTGAGAGGCGTCAGAGCATACGAGTACTGGCAGACATTATGGAAATACTCCACTGTGCTGTGAAAGAGGGTGTTTTGGATCTGAAACATGTTGTGGTACCACTGACTCCTGATGGCAATCATGGAGTGGGTCTGAGGTTCTTGCCATGATCCAGGAGGCTTACATTGGCTGATGGCTGAGTGGATTTTCTCAAGGGCTTCAGGCTTGGCAGCTTGACCATCGAGTGAAGACACATATCCGGGGTAGCTTTGGAAATGTTCAGGTTGCAGTTCTTCAGGCTTGTTGCCATCTGGTGGCGGTACTAGAGGAATCATCTTAGCATGGGCATAATCAATCTCAAAGCCTTCAAAAATGAGTGCAACTCCCCTAGCTCTCATTCCCTCTTCAAGTAGTTTGGCTACTTTATAGATAGCTCGGGTCAGTGCTTTGTAGTCTGCATCTTTTAAACTCAGGATGTCACTGGAAAGGGGTTTGCGAGGCACCACAACCGTAAGTCCAGGTGTGTTAGGGTATGGCGTCAGGAATGCAACATGCTCAGAGTCCTCCCAAACTCTCCATTGTTTCTCTTCTCCACGTACAATACGAGAGAACAGGTCATCCCTGGAATCATCCCCCAAGTAATCATAGCAAGAAGGGGCGTTTGGTGTTGGCAGTTTATCCCTAACCTTGGCCTGAACCTGGTCCAGTAGCCCATCCTCGCAGCGAGGGCCACTCTTTGAGGAACAGTAGCCAGGATCAAAGGCTTTGAAATCCTCTTGTTGGGCTACATGAGGGTGCCAGTCCGTTTCTAGACCATGGAGTGGCAGCAGTTTGATTTGGGCTGGGTGGTCAGAGGATGGATTAGAAACCAAGGCACAACGCTGCACTCCAAGTTTCTTACACAGCAGGTTAGAAACCGTTTTTGCTGCTTGAAGCATGGCCTCAAAATCAGGTGGAGCTAACTGGAAGATGCTGCTTGGACCACTTAATGCTTTTCTCGTCAGAATTGTATCCCCTGGAGTCCAAGGCTTTGGATTAAGGTGGGCCACTAGCTCATCCGTCTCCCAGATCACATTGGAGATCTCGTGCATAGGTTTGAAGACCTCCACCCGTGAAATACCGCCGACCATGGAGGCTACAAACATCACCCCAGCATTTGTCTCAATGACAGCTTCACCTTTAGAATCGACAGCGATGATTCCAGCACAGATTCCTTTGAGGTTTTCAGAAATCACTTCTCTACATGCTTTTCTGAGGGTGTAACCTTTGTGGTTGTAGAGAATGGCTACTTTCTGTGCTACTGTGTGCCTCAGAAACACATCTCCATCTCCCGAGCATGTAATAGCTAGCTTGTCATCTCCATATATCCCTGCTCCGACTACAGCTGTATCTCCTACCCTGCCTTTCAGTTTCCCTACCAGACCACCTGTAGACGTTGCAGCAGCTAGCTTACGCCAGCGATCCAGAGCCACTGCTCCCACAGTCTGGGGATGGTTGTTCTTTGGATTGATGTCAGCCTGGAGCTTCACCATTAACTCTTTGTGACGGATATCAGTGTAGAAATAATCAGGGCCAAGAGGTTTCCCTGGTTCCAAACCGTGAAAAAAATCCTCCGCTCCATCTCCCACAATCATGGAGTGGGGACTTTTATCCATCACACACCTGGCAGCCTTTATGGGGTTTTTTACCCTCTGCAAGCAGGCTACAGATCCAGAATTAATCCCACTGCAATCCACGATGGTGGCCTCCATTTCATTTTTTCCATCTTTGTTAAAAACAGAACCTTTCCCTGCATTGAAGAGGAAGCAGTCTTCCAAAGCTTCCACTGACTTCTGAACTGCATCAAGACTGCTGCCCCCATGTTGGAGCACTTGGGAGCCCAGGCCTAAGGCCGTCTTAAGAGCAAACTCAATGACCTCCACTACTTTGCTGTTCAACATCATCACCTCTCCGGCCCCGCCGTGTATTACCAGAGTAAAGTCTGGGCTCATGGAGTCTGAATTGGGTTTTGTTTTGGCCAGAGGCTCTTCTACAGAGCGGTTCGCCTCTCCATCCACTGGCCCTACTTGGCCGTCATGGAGTACACAATCCAGAGCACCCATTTGGCATGCGATGGAGTATCTGAGCGCTAGTAGCATCACTAGCTTCATGTTAATCTCCAGACTGTCACGAAGGTTTTCCAACACCGTGGCAAAGCTACCTTTAGCATTTAGCACCATCAAGACCTTGTCTCTCCTCCCAAGGTAAGTAACAGCTAGTTGGTCCTTAGCATAAACATTTCCGACTGCACACTCTACACCTTCCATTAGATCTTTACCAGTGAGGTAAACAGAGGGACATCCAAAGGGATCCAGGAACTTTTTCAGTGGGTCGTCCGATGGCAAAGACCAACGAAGGGCAGCAAGATGAGGACCTACTCCCTGGCCACTTTTTGTTGCTTTGATGAGGTTCTTGTGCTCCAGAAAGGCAACATGGAACAGTTGTAGAAGCTGAGCACTATACTGAGGAGTTTGGTCGGGCCCCACACAGGATGCAAGGGCCCCTACCAGCTCTCGAGACCTCATGGTCACAGAGTATGTTGGGTCACAGCGCCCATGTTTGTAGTGCCGCATGTGGGTTGGTGTGACAAGGATGTGATTGGCTGCAGACTCACCAAAAATTTGCTTCAAGGAAAGTTGCAAAGAAAAGTTGATCCAGGCATCGTACAGGCCTCTTTGACTTCTCAATGCTGAGAATACATCTGGGTAGGAGGACACCTCAAAGGTAATGACTGGATGAGTGGCCTTTAAGGAAGGGCTTGGGGTGATTCTGATTTCTTGCAGGGGGAAAGGTAGGGGAGTTGGGGTCACCCTACTGCCATCACTTTGTGAGTCAGTCCTGCCGTGGTTCTCGGGGCCGTTGTGGTCCAGGTTGATGTCTACCGTTTCAGAGAGATGAAACACACACTCTGATACCAGCCCCGCGACCATCCCGTCCACGGCGCTGTGCTCAAACACCATCCCAGCTGTGCTGTCCTTGAACACCACCACATTGACCACCTGTCAAACCAAATGAAAAACAATGTGTTTATCAATGAATATGATTGTCCGTGTGCGTACAGTGCATGGGTGCATCGGTCCACTAGTTACCTTGTCGTAGTATCTCAGACACGGACCGTCCCCTCCTCCCAGGCGGACTGTGTTCAGAATGTTGGCCATCTCAGGGGGGGCGTCGCAGTCCTCCAGGGAGAGCGCCACCACCGCGCTCTCCATGAGCCCCAGAGACCCTGCAGCCACGCCCCCCTGCTTCACGATCTCTTCCCTGAGGGCCGCCCAGGACTTGCGGTCCAAGGCCGACAGGCCACAGATGACGGGCGCGTCGCTCTGTCCGCTGGAGCTGCCGTAGCTCATGGCCAGAGCCAGCTGGTGGTATATGTCGGAGACGGGCAGAGGGCGCATCGCCCCGTCGCTGCCACGGCTCAGGATGTCCACGGGGAACACACCTCCAACGCAGGTGACGATGGCGTGGAGGCTGTCTGGGTACATCTATAATCAAAACATATGTATGTTCACATTCAACGCCATTTAAATGATATGCAAAGGGGTCAGTGATGACGGTCGTTTCATTGGCAATAGTTATTCAGCAGCTGGTCATGAAGCTTTTGCATTGTTTATCTAATCAGATGTTTAAATGTTCCAACAAAGGGTCTCCTGTTCTGAGCCACCTTGATCTCGTCGTGGTTGGCGCCCGGCAGCCGGCAGGCGGCAAAGATCTGGGCCTGCTGCGTGCGCTCGGTGGCGGCCGTGTCCTCCGCCACCAGCGAGGGCTCGCTGTGCAGCTTGGCCACGCCCCACAGCAGCGCGGCCGCCCGCTCCAGCTGCGTGCCCGATCTCCCGGCCCCGCGGGGGGGGAACACGGCCGGCAGGGCGGTGGACGTGGGGAGGGGGTCGCTGCACGCCAGCAGCCGGCTCTTGAACTGCTCCGTCACCCAGTTGTCGCGGCCGGCGGCGGAGGCGGCCAGGTGCCTCTGCGCGGCCTCCAGGGGCCCCCGCTGCTGGCCCAGGGTGCGTCTGAACTCGGGGTACAGGTCAGGGGGCAGGGTGAGCTGGAGGACCCGCCCCACCTCCCGCAGGGTGACGTCCAGCTCCGGAACGGGGAAGTCGCGAAGGGCCATCCTGTGGAGGAGACGCAGGGAGTGGTGAGGGTGGAGAGAGCCTAACCCTAACCCTAACCCTAACCCTAACCCTAACTCTAACCCTAACCCTAACCCTCTAACTCTAACCCTAACCCTAACCCTAACCCTAACTCTAACCCTGATACTGTGATGAAGGAGGAATGTGTTGTTTGTTTATCCTCATATTTGGTCATCGTGGAGCCTATGAACAGATTGGGATGTTTATGATATGTCATATACCAAATATCTCCACTATCTCTCACTCCCTCACTCTCTCAGACCCACACTCACTCCCAGAACCTTTTCTCTCCAACGATGGGACGCATCGAGCCTCCTTGGCTAATCAACAGTGACCACATGACGTCACTGTCCTATTACCTAACAAAGATCCTCTGCTATATATGTAACCACAACATTCAGCGAGGGTGTGTGAGTGTGTGGAAACACACGCTACACAACGTCATTACAGATAACCGCAAACTAAACTAAACTAATAATAAAACATGTTCACATCCTCTTCCCCTCATTTTCATAACCACCCGGCGGTCGATGACCAGGGCTGATGACGAGAGCTCCACGGTTCCTCTAACGCTGGTCAGCAGCACAGACACTCTTTGTCTGCCAACGTCGTCACCTACACGACGGACTGGAAGCCATTATGGGCCCCGCTCCGCCAGAAGGGCGCGGCGCACCAGGCGTTGGTAGAACTCGTGAGGCTCATTACCTCCCGGTGGACGACACCCAGAGGAGGGTCCCTGCTGCCGGCTGGATTACATCTCTCATTGTGTGGCTCTTCTGGGTAATTAGATTTCTGCTCGTTTGTGCTAACAGTTTGAATCATGTGGCATGTAGTGTCTGGCCGCGTGCCTGACAGCCTTGTGGTGGATGACATGAGCAACAGGAAATTCCGACACACACAAACGCACCACAGCTTTCTGTTGCGACATACCTGATTATAAAATAATATTATTCTATTATTAACCTGAGCATCTATCATAGTCATTTGTAAACACATAAGCATTCACATCATTTTGATCATTTTGAGACTATAAAAAACAGCCATGGGTGTACACAACACAACATATTGATTGGTTGATGATGTGATTTATATAGACAATTCTAGACACTTATATTTAACTTTGGAATATATATATATCTATATATATAGATATATATATTGTGGTGTATATATATTATATATATACACACACACACACACACATTATATACATATATATACATTTATTAATTTAAAAAGCTGAAAGATGTGATATGCACAAAGTTATCAACATGTAATTTATTTTATAAATCCATGATGGTTAGCAGGTATGTAGGCATTTATTAGATTTATATATATAGACACAGTCTGTTATGTCAGCTCTGATTATACATCTGACTCATTACTGAATTACATTTTCCTTCCTTCCTCATTCTTACTAGAATGAGCATGGCAAATACTATACACACAATCCTTGTTTCAAAATGTCCTAAACACTCCCGTTGTACACAGAGTGCTATAATCCTCCCTAGATCAGCCATGGTCCACTGTCTCATGGACATGATATAAAGATACAGAGGATATAGATGATATAGAGCAGTAGAACTGACCTTGATCCAGACTCTCTGAGATGTGTCCAGGGATGAGCAGCAGGCAGTGAGAGGTTTGAGCTGAGCTCCTCGGGTCTGAGCTACTGTAGGGTTTGGGCGGGTTTGGGTGGTGATTCCAATTAAGGAAGCATCCACTGCTGACTGATAACGCTGTCTCTCTCTCTGTCTCTCTCTCTGTCTCTCTCTCTCAGTCTCTCTCTCTCTGTCTCTCTCTCTGTCTCTCTCTCTGTCTCTTAATAACCTCAGCCTGCATAGTCCTTCACTATATTCTATAACTTTGAACTCTTCTACATGTTTCCATACTGCCTTGTCTTTCTGTCCTTTCTTTTGTTCTAAATTAAGCTGTCAGCAGAGTATTTTTATGGGTGATTTTAATCTTGCTGTATAGGAGTATTTTGAAAAATGCAACAAAAAATATATGTGTTACTATAATTTATTATTTTGTAGTGATTTTTGTATATTGATTTCTGATACACTACTTTATTTAACATCCATTTGGTTTAGCACAAATACACACACGCACAGGATATCAACTATCTATCTACTTATCTCTGCAGTAGTGACACACACACACACACACACACACACACACTATTGTTATTTATAAATGTAGGCCAGTAGCGAACCGTGACTCTTAAACCTTGGCCCTCTGACCCCCCTTCCTCCGTCGCGAAAAAAGCAAACCACCAGCTTAGCTTACTGTGTCCTCTCTATACTGCAAAAGTTACCTATGACAATTCCAGCTCTGAAACAAAAATGAATACGCTAGTCCAGCCTTAGCAATGCAACAAGCAAACAGCACAGAGAGAGTGAGAGTTATCACCAAAACTAAAAACATTTCATGACATTTTGTTGGTTTTGTGTGGTAGGGCTATCTGCTGTCATGCGTTCTGCACCCCGGGCCGTTGTCATATTCTACTGAAGTGCACACACAGCTTGTGTGATGATGCGATTATTTGTCAGGAGGATTTGCATTTTGCTTAAGCTTAAGAGATAGCTGTTTTTAGTTTTGGTGATAACTCTCACTCTCTCCGTGCTGTTTGCTTGTTGCATTGCTAAGGCTGGACTAGCGTATTCATTTTTGTTTCAGAGCTGGAATTGTCATAGGTAACTTTTGCAGTATAGAGAGGACACAGTAAGCTAAGCTGGTGGTTTGCTTTTTTCGTGACGGGGGAAGGGGGGTCAGAGGGCCAAGGTGTAAGAGTCACGGTTCGCTACTGCCACCGACTCTCTAATAAGTAGAGATTGTATTATTGCATAATGTTCAACATGAACAGCATCCAGATCTCATGACCGTTGTGAAATGTCTGCTGGAATGGTCAACCTTACGCAAAGAGGAAGAATAAACTATATATAGCCTATATCAGAGGGGAACCGCAGGGCCCTTAGCCTAAGACATTCTAGATATTGTCCTTTTATTTTATTAATTCATAATTTGACAATCAACATCTAAACAAAAATGTTTCTGAGGAAATAAACCCTTCAAACCTGCCTATTCAATTAGTGTTGGAATGTGAAGGGTTCAATTAAATTAAAAGCAGAGGATCAGTCGCCATCAACCACTTCATCCAAAAGGACAGGAGGATGGACTTTGTTTTCAAGTAATGCGATCATCAAAGGGTAAGTTATTTAAAACGTATAGGCCACCGTGCCAACTGGTTTTATTCTGGCCGCCTCTGCCACTGTTTTGTGTATGTTAAGGTTTATTTGGGAAAACGGTCATTGTGCAGAATTACCAGTCAATCTGTAAATGTACCAACTCAGCGTTCATTATGCACGGTAAATGTGCATAACATTTCATGTAATGCTGTGCGCGCACACAGCAGCGACAGACTTCAGAACCATGGACAGTGAGAAACCACAGCGTGTGTCCGGCGTGGCTGGAGTCCACGGACCCGCTCCCGAGGGGGACACGGATCAGCGTTTCAGCGTTTCTCAGTCACTGAGTCGGTCAGACTCGGCTCCTCCCTCGTTCTCGTTCGAACGAATCGCGAATGCACGTTCGCGAATGCCGAATCGGTCAGACTCTCCTCCCTCGTTCTCATTCTCAAAGGAATCACGATCGTGCGATGGTGCAAACGGTCATCAATCAACACAACATTAACTAAGTTCCTTTTAGCTGAGGAGCGCTTCATGTTCGGAATCGGGATGTTGTTGCCCGGCTGACTCTTGTGACTTCTCAGTCCTCGAGTCTTCACCGCTAAACACAGTCAGTGAACGAACGGCGACTCGCGACTCAGCGCGACTCAGCGACTAGTGGGTGGAGCTGGGAGTCGAGTCTCGGAGAACGAAGAGAACGAGAGCGGCGCATCAGTTCGGTTCGTTTGTTTTAAAGAGTTGTTCGTTCGAACTGATTCGTTCACGAACGAGCCACCACTAGTTCCTGGTACTGTCGGTGGAAAAGCGGCAATTGTGGCTTGGCTTACAGTGGTCTGTTTGCATTTGAGGAGACTTTATTGGTCTTTACAGTAATAGACACAGCCAGAGGATTAACAATTTAAGAAGTGCTTTCTTTGATTCTTTCAATATTGTAATAGTTCGATTGTAGTTTTGTGTTTTCTCGTCTTGTTGAATGTGCTTCTGCAGCACAACTGTAAACTAACTAGTGCCATGGGGGGGAAGCGTCGGAACCAGAGGGGGCGGGTCTAACCATCGGAGCCGGAGGGGGCGGGTGTAACTCTCTTGAACCGGATGTGATATCCTAATGTTCAACTGCTTCCGGAGTTTTGCTGCAGACTGACCCCGGCGTGAGGGAGCAGTATCTCGTAAGGACAAACCCTCGGTCTCGTTTCCCGACCGTAAGTTGATCTGTTGTCAACGGGCTTTATGTTGCTAGTCTTATTACATTCTAGTGCTGTCGAGCTGTAACGCCTGTACGAGTAGCATGCTAGGCTAATGAGCTGTGATGTTTGACTTTCCATGGAGCGATCCCTTATTATATCATTATATCCCTTATTATTATATCATCATTATCCTCACCGGCTGTCTGGAGGCGGGCATGACTTCATGTCCCTCGCGCTGCACCGCGCAGCTTGTTGCTGCTGTGTAGCTTAGCTTAGCTTAGCTGAAGCTATCTCTGCAATGGTGACGTCGTCTATGACGCGTTCCCGTCTGTCCCATGACGTCATTGTGACTTCATGTAGTTGGTGGCTGGTGGCTGTGCGTAAAACACACAAGACCCTTCCGTCGGACCGGACCGGTTCAGCCTCTGACCTGCTGCCCCTCAGGGTAAAACCAGCGACACGTCAGTGACCTGGTCACAAAGTCCAACCTGCCGCTTTCTGCACAGACCCTAACCAGCTATAACCAGCTATAACCAGCTATAACCAGCTACAACCAGCTACAACCAGCTATAACCAGCAGGGGGTTAGGGTCAATCTGTGGAACCAACCAGACACAATTCACCCTGTCACCATGACTGCCTCACTCTGTCATCCCCTCACTCTGTCATCCCCTCACTCTGTCATCCCCTCACCCGTTCATCCCTCACCCGTTCATCCCCTCACCCGTTCACCCCTCACTCTGCCCCCCCCCCCCTCCAGGCCCCTCCCCCCCCGCTGGGCGCTCCCTGATGGGCGTGTGTTCTGTCCCCCCCCCCCCCCCCTCCAGGCCCCTCCCTCCCCGCTGGGCGCTCCCTGATGGGCGTGTGTTCTGTCCCCCCCCCTCCAGGCCCCTCCCTCCCCGCTGGGCGCTCCCTGATGGGCGTGTGTTCTGTCCCCCCCCCTCCAGGCCCCTCCCTCCCCGCTGGGCGCTCCCTGATGGGCGTGTGTTCTGTCCCCCCCCCTCCAGGCCCCTCCCTCCCCGCTGGGCGCTCCCTGATGGGCGTGTGTTCTGTCCCCCCCCCTCCAGGCCCCTCCCTCCCCGCTGGGCGCTCCCTGATGGGCGTGTGTTCTGTCCCCCCCCCTCCAGGCCCCTCCCTCCCCGCTGGGCGCTCCCTGATGGGCGTGTGTTCTGTCCCCCCCCCTCCAGGCCCCTCCCTCCCCGCTGGGCGCTCCCTGATGGGCGTGTGTTCTGTCCCCCCCCCTCCAGGCCCCTCCCTCCCCGCTGGGCGCTCCCTGATGGGCGTGTGTTCTGTCCCCCCCCCTCCAGGCCCCTCCCTCCCCGCTGGGCGCTCCCTGATGGGCGTGTGTTCTGTCCCCCCCCCTCCAGGCCCCTCCCTCCCCGCTGGGCGCTCCCTGATGGGCGTGTGTTCTGTCCCCCCCCCTCCAGGCCCCTCCCTCCCCGCTGGGCGCTCCCTGATGGGCGTGTGTTCTGTCCCGGTGGTCCTGGCGCTCTACCGCTCGCTGCTCCGTGCCGGGCGCCGCCTGACGCTCACCGACCGCGACTTCTACCGCCGCTCCGTCCGCCGCGAGTTCCGGCGCTGCCAGGCGCTGACGGCGCCGGAGGACCGCCTCGCCGCGCTCCGCAGGGGCCAGGTCTTCCTCAGCAGCCGGTTGGGCGGGCTGATGTAGGAGGCGGGGCTCCGAGGGCATCTGCAAGTGAGACGCGAGGCTGTGGATCTTTCAGGTGGGTTACGGCGGTCGCTGGTCCACTGGTCCACTGGGACCTGGTGGGGTGTGAGGGCGGTCGCTGGTCCACTGGGACCTGGTGGGGTGTGAGGGCGGTCGCTGGTCCACTGGGACCTGGTGGGGTGTGAGGGCGGTCGCTGGTCCACTGGGACCTGGTGGGGTGTGAGGGCGGTCAGCGGGGGGCGGTCCTGAGTCTGTCTCTGATGTGTCTGACGGTCGCCGTGGTTACCTGAGTGTCTCTGGTGTGTCTGACGGTCGCCGTGGTTACCTGAGTGTCTCTGGTGTGTCTGACGGTCGCCGTGGTTACCTGAGTGTCTCTGATGTGTCTGACGGTCGCCGTGGTTACCTGAGTGTCTCTGGTGTGTCTGACGGTCGCCGTGGTTACCTGAGTGTCTCTGTGTCTGACGTTGCCGTGGTTACCTGAGTGTCTCTGGTGTGTCTGACGGTCGCCGTGGTTACCTGAGTGTCTCTGATGGTCGCCGTGGTTACCTGAGTGTCTCTGGTGTGTCTGATGGTCGCCGTGGTTACCCGAGTGTCTCTGGTGTGTCTCTGGTGTGTCTGACGGTCGCCGTGGTTACCTGAGTGTCTCTGATGTGTCTGACGGTCGCCGTGGTTACCTGAGTGTCTCTGGTGTGTCTGGCGTTGCCGTGGTTACCTGAGTGTCTCTGGTGTGTCTGGCGTTGCCGTGGTTACCTGAGTGTCTCTGATGGTTGCCGTGGTTACCTGAGTGTCTCTGTGTCTGACGTTGCCGTGGTTACCTGAGTGTCTCTGATGTGTCTGACGGTCGCCGTGGTTACCTGAGTGTCTCTGGTGTGTCTGACGTTGCCGTGGTTACCTGAGTGTCTCTGATGGTCGCCGTGGTTACCTGAGTGTCTCTGTGTGTCTGGCGTTGCCGTGGTTTCCTCAGGATGGCGGGGCTGAACCGGGAGCAGAAGGGGAAGAAGGACGACGGCGGTCTGGGCACGGCCGTGGACTTCCTGCTGTCCAACGCCAAGCTGGTGCTGGGAGTGGGCGGGGCCGCCGTGCTGGGCATCGCCACGCTCGCCGTCAAAAGGGTGAGCTGAGCGGGGAACGACGCGGCGTTGGTGACCCCTAAACGTCTAGAGGTCACGTCTAGAGGTCGCGACTAGAGGTCGAGAGGGCGAGTCACTCTGGGAGCGAGCAATATGCTCACTCCCCGATCCCCCTGGCCCAGAACATTAACCAATCACATCGCAGTATCTGATATAGGCGGGACAAAAGCGTGGCTGTTTTACCGACCGGATACGGCGGAGTCTTATCTACTGGTTAGCTCCGCTGGTCTGGATACGTCCCCCCTTGTGTTCTTCTGATTGGTCGCAGTGTTATCCAATGGGCTTTTGATCATTAAAATGACACAATGATAACAAATGTTACAAGTCTCAATTTAAAAAAGGATCATTTGTTGAACTGTCTGTAAATCATGCCGGGAAAAAATTTATAATTTTTTTTTTTTAATAATTGAAAAGAAATCTACCGATACACGTAAAATAAATAACACCGCAAATATCGGCCAGCCGATATATAGATCCATCACTAGTCAAGTCTAGAGGTCGCGTCTAGAGGTCGCACAAGATGGCGCCCGGCGTGACTCAGCTTGACGTTCTTCGTGGATGCGTCTTTACTGGTCCTACTGGTCCTACTGGTGCTACTGGTCATACTGGAAGCCGTCCTGCTGCCTCTGCTTCAGATGTACGACCGCACCCTGAGCGCGCCCAGCAGCCCCACCAAGATGGAGGCGGGGGGGCAGCGGAGCTGGGAGGAGCCTAGCTGGATGGGCTCCTCCCCCCGCGTGCTGAACCAGGACATGAAGGCCGGGGTCAGCCGCTCGCTGCAGACCCTGCCCACCGCCGCACACGGCCTCCAGCCAGGTACGTAGACCCCCTGGTCCAGGTACGCCCCTAGACCCCCGGTCCAGGTACGCCCACCTAGACCGGGTCCAGGTACGCCCCTAGACCGGGTCCAGGTACGCCCACCTAGACCCCCGGTCCAGGTACGCCCACCTAGACCCCCGGTCCAGGTACGCCCCTAGACCCCCGGTCCAGGTACGCCCCTAGACCCCCGGTCCAGGTACGCCCCTAGACCCCCGGTCCAGGTACGCCCCTAGACCCCGGTCCAGGTACGCCCCTAGACCGGGTCCAGGTACGCCCCTAGACCCCGGGTCCAGGTACGCCCCTAGACCGGGTCCAGGTACGCCCCTAGACCCCGGTCCAGGTACGCCCCTAGACCCCGGTCCAGGCCCTGCTGACCCCAGTCTGTTGACAGTCTCCAGGGCGGTCACTAACTCGGTCACTAACTCGGTCACTAACTCTGTTTGAATCCTTCCTGCGCTCCTTCTCCAGACGGGATGTTTCCTCTGTTGCTCCTCCTCTACAGTGGGTCACTCTAACGTCTTAGTGTTGATGTCCTATAGCAGTCTGTCTCCTCCTCTACAGTGGGTCACTCTAACGTCTTAGTGTTGATGTCCTATAGCAGTCTGTCTCCTCCTCTACAGTGGGTCCACTCTAACGTCTTAGTGTTGATGTCCTATAGCAGTCTGTCTCCTCTACAGTGGGTCACTCTAACGTCTTAGTGTTGATGTCCTATAGCAGTCTGTCTCCTCCTCTACAGTGGGTCACTCTAACGTCTTAGTGTTGATGTCCTATAGCAGTCTGTCTCCTCCTCTACAGTGGGTCCTCTCTAACGTCTTAGTGTTGATGTCCTATAGCAGTCTGTCTCCTCCTCTACAGTGGGTCACTCTAACGTCTTAGTGTTGATGTCCTATAGCAGTCTGTCTCCTCTACAGTGGGTCACTCTAACGTCTTAGTGTTGATGTCCTATAGCAGTCTGTCTCCTCCTCTACAGTGGGTCACTCTAACGTCTTAGTGTTGATGTCCTATAGCAGTCTGTCTCCTTCCAGTAACCAGACCCCAGTACCTCCACTCGGCCCTCACCCTCCACTAGAGGGGCTGACCCTAACCCTCCACTAGAGGGGCTGACCCTCCACTAGAGGGGCTGACCCTCCACTAGAGGGGCTGACCCTAACCCTCCACTAGAGGGGCTGACCCTCCACTAGAGGGGCTAACCCTCTGCTCTCTCCAGACGCCGTGCGGCGGGTGGTGTGCCGCTCTGGGCCAGGCGCCGGGGGCGGGGCCGAGCTGCTGAGGGCGCGGATGCGTCTGTCGCTGCAGGAGCGTCTGTGGGCGTTCTACCGGGAGAAGGTCAACATCCCAGCGGAGGAGCAGGCGGCCGCCCGCCGCGCCGCCCTGGACATCTGCGCCGAGCTGCGCGTCTTCCTGCACGCCAAGCTGCCCGACATGCCGCTGCGAGAGATGTACCTGAGCGGCAGTCTCTATGACGACCTGCAGGTGAGGGGCGGGGCTAAGAGTACCTGAGCGGCAGTCTCTATGACGACCTGCAGGTGAGGGGCGGTCTCTATGACGACCTGCAGGTGAGGGGCGGTCTCTATGACGACCTGCAGGTGAGGGGCGGGGCTAAGGAGTACCTGGGGGGCGGTCTCTATGACGAGCTGCAGGTGAGGGGCGGGGCTGTCTCTATGACGACCTGCAGGTGAGGGGCGGGGCTAAGGAGTACCTGGGGGGCGGTCTCTATGACGACCTGCAGGTGAGGGGCGGGGCTAAGGCGTACCTGGGGGGCTCTAACGAGGTCTTCTCCCCAGGTGGTGACGGCGGACCACGCCCAGCTCATGGTGCCGCTGGTCCTAGAGAAGAACCTGTGGTCCATGGTGCCGGGGGAGGACACCATCATGAACGTTCCGGGCTTCTGGCTGGTCCGCAGGGAGAACCTGGAGTACTTCCCGCGCGGCAGCAGCTACTGGGACCGCTGCATGGTGGGGGGCTACCTGTCGCCGCGGGCGGTGCTGGAGGTGTTCGACCGGCTGGTGGCCGGCTCCATCAACTGGCCGGCCATCGGCAGCGTGCTGGACTACGTCATCCGGCCCGTGGTGCCGTCGGAGACGCTGACGCTGGAGGTGCAGTACGAGACGGACCGCCGGCTCTACGTCGACTTCCTGCCGCTGCTGGCGATGGAGGACGGCGGCGCGCTGATCGCCAAGCCCCACCGGCCGGCCGCCGAGCGCCACCAGAACCTGTGGCGGCAGAGCTTCCGGGCGGCGGAGACGGCCCGGCTGCGGGCGCTGGACCGCGAGGACGGCGGCTGCCGCTGCGCCTGCCTGAAGCTGGCCAAGGCGGTGTGCAAGCTGAACGCGGCGCTGCAGCGGCTCAACGCCAGCCAGCTCACCAACGCCCTGCTGCTGCTCAGCGACGCCCAGGGCGACTGGACGCAGGAGGCGCTGGCCGACCGCTTCCTGCAGCTGCTGCGAGCGCTGGTGGGCCACCTGGAGGCCGGGAGGCTGCCCTGCGCCCTCAACCCCAGAGTCAACCTGCTGTGTGAGCTGCTGGAGCCCGAGGTGGATGAGCTGGGCTACACGCTGTACTGCGCCCTGTCGGACCCCGAGGGCCTGCTCAGGACTGCCCTGGACGAGCCCCCCCCCACCTGAGGACCCCCCCCCCCCCCCCCCCCCCCCCAACACCTGAGGACCTCTGTTTAAATCACTCTATAATCTATCTCTACTCCTGGTCTCCTGGGGGGCAGAAGGCTCTCTGGAGACCAGAGTCCTCTTGTTCTTTTCTACTGGTAGAGCAGCCCCTGTGTGACCTGAGGCCGCTCTAGAGGACTGATGGGGAGCTGTGTGTCTTACCAGGGAATGTCATTGTGTAACTTATGCCAAATCTAAAGTAAATAAATAGTTGGCGTTGAGTGAAAGCGACGAGACGGCTTAATGTCAGGGTGCATGGATCTAAACGTGGTCTGGTGATGACATAAGGATGAAGCCTTCTGAGACTGCATGAATCTGAACTCACGTGTCATCGCAGGTCAGTCACAGTGTGTGTGTGTTAACCTACAGCTACTATGTGCAAATATTTAAACTGTTACTGGACTCTAAAAGTAAAGGATATTGGAATTGTTCTGTTTTAGAAAGCTTTTACAAAACACATTCTTCCTTGAGCAAATGTTGGCTTGTGAGGGTTAGGGTTAACCGCGGGTGGTGATAGGGTTAGGGTTAGGGTTAACCCCGGGTGGTGATAGGGTTCAGATCAGGAACCTGAGGCTCAGCAGCTCGGAACGGTCCCTGCAAACATCAAACTTCGGTTGAAGCTTTTCTTTGTTCATCGTTCAACTATTCTTAAGTTGCCACGTATGTGTATGATTTATCACATGTTGGGCAAAACAACCAAACCAGTGTCATGCTGATCAAACCCAAGCTGGTGTGTCGTTAGTTTCACCCTGAGCTCCGTCTGTCCCTGAGGGCCAGCAGACCAATGGTTTAATCTGGAACCTTTGAATCACATGACAAAGGACTGGTTAATATTAACTCGATTACACTTTGCTTCCTCTCGCCCCTGAATGAGAGGAAGCAAAGTGTAATAGAGTAACAAAGCAGCAGCTTCCTTAGGGTTGGGTTAGAAAGGGTTAGGTTGAGTCCCCAGCTCTTAACCAGCTCTTACCAGCTCTTAACCAGCGCAGACCGCCTCAGGTGGACCAGTTTACAGGAAATGGAAAGACCAAATTTGGGGCCGGCCCATTTGTTTACCCAATGCCATCTTTTCTTGTACAGTCCGGATTACGTTGTAGCTTGTTTGTGCATT
>NW_028177599.1:15000-17536 GCF_964030765.1 Micromesistius poutassou | reverse complement strand
CAACATGTGTGCTGTGCTACTCCTCTGTACTGCTAGGCTTTGCTCTATTTCTCTCTGTTCGCCTTTGTGACCTCTCTCTCTCTCTCTCTCTCTCTCTCTCTCTCTCTCTCTCTCTCTCTCTCTCTCTCTCTCTCTTCTCCCTTTCTCTCTTTCTTTTTCTTCCCTTTCTCTGCCTGTCTCTATGCACCTTCCGGCCTCTTGTCCTCCATCGCCTCCTTCTACTCCTAATCGGCCTCAGCCCCCCCCCCCCCCCCCTTCCCCCCCCCCCCCCCCCCCCTTTCCCCCGACTCCCCACCGTACCTCAACACTTTCCATGCCAGCTTACCCCCCCCCCCCCCCCGCCCCCCCTCGCCAGGCCCCTAGGCCTCGGTTGCTGCTAATAGGATAATGGCTGCCATGTTATGCACACTTAAGTCCCACAGAGTAGCACTCAGGGCACCGTGGGTGTGTGTGTGTGTGTGTGTGTGTGTGTGTTACTGTATGTGTGTGCCTGTGTACATGTTTATGTGTGTCTGTATATGAGGCCTTCACTGTGAGAAAGGCGCATAATTTATACTTTTTTCCCCCTGGGTGGAATTTGCGGTGAGCAAAATTTCAATTAAATGGCCGCTATTTAACTTCACTGGCAACCAATCAGCTGTAACTGCCACGGAGCAATACTACAGCCCTCTGACCCCCCCCCCCAACCCCCACAATCCCCCCATCCCATTCTCTTCATTAGATAGGCTTTGCCGAATGTCCAGCTGAGGCCACTTGAGACGGACCGTGGGCCCTTTCAAAAACAGGGGGACCCTGAAAACCCTCAGCTTCCAAAAGGCCTTCGACAGCTCCACCATTCATCTGTCTAAATGGGCCCTGGGGCCCGGGGCCTTTCTGTACTGTTTAACCAGGAGCTTTCAGACCTCTCAACAGGTTTAAGCCCGGCCTCAACATCAAGGCTTATCAAGCTTAGTCCAGCTCACAATCTGTTTTAGCCTGCAGAGTTCATAGCAACATTTCTAGGCAGAATGCGGTCAAGACAGGGCTTTTAATGAAGGGATTTTAATCAGTAATGCCTATTGTCCATAAAACGTCTGGAAGCTTATTGTCCAGAGACCCCTTGAAACTGTATTTTTCAATAAAATAAAAAAACACAAATTCTCTAATTCCTTTAAGCCAATTCTAAGTAATGTACCTTCATAACAATATGAAGGTACATCAACAGGCTGAGATACTGACGATTTCATGAGAATTTTAGTTATACGACTTTAATTTGAAAAGTTGGCGAAGGAAAAGCAACGATGATGTCACAACAAAAGCGCCAGTTGGACTTTTTTGAGCTACCGCCAGATTCCAAAGGTGCAGTGTAAACTGCCGAGCAGATGTTTTCTGCTTGCAAAGCACGCCAAGTTCCTCCAACAGAAGAGACTTCTCGCCACACATCTCTGCCGTGAAAGCCTGCTAAACACATTGGACTCCTCTGTTCTCTTAAACACTGTCGAAATGAAACAGCCGTAAACGACAGGTATGGGAGGATAGAGAAAACAGAGACAATAAGAGACAGAGCGATACAGAGAGGGGGGCGAGAGACAGAGGGAATGAGGGAGGGAGAAGAAAAGGGTGAAAGACAGAGGTAAAGTACGCTTGGCAACTACATCTTTTTCATCCTTATTGCTATAAAACCCGCAAGTGAAGAATAAAAGTTGAGTGAAAGAGAGTGACTCAAACCAGGCCTCAGGTATCTGGAGGCAGCTGGAAGAGTTTTGAACGCTGGCCGCTGGACAGAAACCGGAGCGCAGCGTGTACCTCAGCTTTGTTCTCTGGAGGAATGTCAAAGATCAAGCAACCAAACGCTCTGTTCTGAGCTCACACTGAGCGCTGGGGAACACATGCCCGAAAAACACACACACACACACACACACACACACACACACACACACACACACACACACAGACACACACACACACAAACATTTGGTATGATTTTATGCTTTGTTTCTCATTCTTAATGATAAAACAATGTAGCGGTAACGCAAACCAAATCATAACAACAATATGAATATGAATGTTGAGGTCCATTCCATCATGGCGTAAAGCTCTCTAGTGTATAACCTGATCGAAAAGCAAAGCACTCGTGAATCACAGTTTGCTTGGTGATTTAATGCAGTCAGTTGCACAATATGTGGAGCGAGTGTGACCATGCAACAGATGTCTGGATTTGTAGACAAGAGAAGCATTAAATTGGAGTAAATCGAAAAAGATCCAGACACATGAGAACAGTTTTGTGAAACAACTTTGCAAAAAACACACACACAAAAAGAAGCGCACTTATTTCCTACTAAAACCTTTTTTTTTCCCACTCGTTCTGAAGCCCTGACAGATAGTGAATGGCGCATGCACCCGCATGGCGAATGTGTTCTGTTGTGCAACGTGACTAATCGTATATCCATTTGACCTGGTGACCCCCAGACATGACGAGCAGATTCGTTTTGCTGCTAAGGTGCCGCTAGGTGTCAAGCCTAGATGACGCTCCCCATCCCTAGTTGTCCACTTTGCT
>NW_028177599.1:10000-12500 GCF_964030765.1 Micromesistius poutassou | reverse complement strand
TCAACAAGTTCAATCTTACGTACATCGTACATTCTAAACAAACTGGCTATAGGCTGCCCCTAAGCTGTGGGTAATCTAGCAGTAGTGTATCAGAACCCAGTGTTGGCAGATCTGGCAAGAAAAATACTGTGTGACTGTGTTCTAGACGTCTAAGCATTCAGCTCTTTCTAGGTGTGTGGAGTGACATGTTATAAATTACATACTGACATAGTATAAAGTTCATAGAGTGACATGTTATGAAGACCATAGAGTGACATAGCATGAAGAATATAGAGTGACATAGTATGTAGCACATAGAGTGACATAGTATGAAGACCATAGAGTGACATCGTTTTTAGTACATAGAGTGACATAGTATGTAGTACATAGATTTACATAATATGTAGTACTTAGAGTGACATAGTATAAAGTACATGGAGTGAACAAGTATTAAGCACAGAGAGTTCGTTAGTAAATAGTAAATATATTTTACTAAATAGTTAGTAAAAATGAGTTAGTAAATAGAGAGTGACATAGAATGAAGTGCATGGAGTGACAAACAGTACTGGTAGCATTGGAGTGACATATCAGTACATGATGTTCTCTGTTGACTAAATTGCCTATGGGATTTGCAAATGGTTCAGTTTGGAGATCCTTGACTTTGTCTCAGTTGCATGTAGATCAACCTCATTTAAACCTCATTCAAAGACTGAAGGGAGGTCTAATCTCCCTCCACAATTTAGATCAAGAGGCCACTGCTTGGCTTGAGAAATTTTCAAATTTGCTAAATAAATAAATTTTAACGGATAATTCAATCATCATACATTCAAGTCATACATTATTTTACTATAAAATGCCCCAGGGATAAATCCTAAGGGTTAAGTGACGGCAGGCAGCATAGCTGTAGTAGTGGTGGTAGCATAAAATCAGTAGGAAAGCGACAATGAGATAAACGGATGAACTTGACTAAAGCAAATCCAGATATGTGGAAATGTAAAAATTGACAGTGTAGTGCATGTCATACCAAAGATATTTAATGCACCACACCCTGGGAGAATTTCACAACCTTCACACCTGCATGCCCTAGACCTGTTTAGCACCTGGTGTGTGCACATATTCATGAATGCAAGCATGTGTATATGTATGTGTGTGTGTGTGTGTGTGTGTGTGTGTGTGCACTGTGTGTATGTGTGTGTATATCTGTGTGTATGTGTGTGTGCGAGACAAATATGAGCTCAAAGATCAGAAAGTCAATCTAGACTGCAGACGGCCGTTCCGTCTTCCTGAGTTGAGGTTGTAAAGTTTTTGTAGGACAGAAATCCACAACATGGGAATCCTCTCAGATATCCCCCCCCCACACACAAATATCCACCCCCCCCGGGACGACCCCCAGGACCTCCTCAGCGCACCGATTCTTTTTTCAATCACCTCACAACACACACAAACCCACACACACACACACATACGTACACACACACGCACGCTCCCCTTGCAAGTCAGGAGCCTGGTTTCCATCATCAGGCAAATTATTAAAGTTCTGTTCTGGTCAAGAAACACAACTCTCCATCTCTGCTCACGCTCTGGTTTCAAACGCCTTATGACTCATGCCCATAACTGTACCTGTGCTTGCAAGTAAATAACGGCTGACTCACTCACAAATGAACCCAAAACAAACAACCCTTAACTAAACATATCCCCACTATATAATCCTGCATGCTAACTAAACAGTGGGGAATTAAAGTGCAAACAATCATCTCTCGACGTAGAAACCTTGTGCGACCCCCGTTGTGTGTTCTAAGCAACCTGCGACCATTAACGTGTGAGTGCTTCATTTTTTAAAGTCTGGCGTGTTTGTTTAGAGTTGGAAGAAGATACATCTTTGAAACCGTTCACTCTCCCTACTCAACAGTGACTGCCATTCACAGAGCTCAGCTGCAGCAACGGAACTCTCGCGGACAGATGGGAAACAAGCCGCCATTACTTAGTATTGCTCATTTATCTCTAAACAGCCGCATTTAAACATAATTATCTCTATTGCAGGGCCCATCAACACAGCAAGACACTGGACATCTGTGTGTGTACAAGTGTTCGTGTGTGTGTGTGTGTGTGTGTGTGTGTGTGTTTTTGTGTGTGGTACGCACATGCGAGTGCTGTGTTCACATGCACATGTGTTAATGGGGACTGGTGGAAAATTGAGATGCTGATAATGTTCCATCTATTTTTCTTGTTCCAAAGTGGCTTTTTTTTTTCTTTCTCACACATGCAAATATGCACAACAGATGTTTTTGTGCATCGGGCCATGTTTTTACAGCTTTGGAACAGTTAGGGACCCTTATGGTAATTCAGCGTGTGCAGAGCCATTGGGCTCCTCCACACCATTATTCCTCCTCGGTTTGCAGACTCATCTGCTACATAAGTAAACACGCTGTACTGTGTTCTGCACAAAAGAAGTGGAAGTATTTCATAAATATTTACGCCTGGTAATTCCACAAACCACGCGATACTGATTACTTTATCAGGT
>NW_028177599.1:0-5000 GCF_964030765.1 Micromesistius poutassou | reverse complement strand
TGAGTTGGCCTCTCTCCCGGCCCCCTCCACACACCCGCCCTGCCGTCTCCACCTTCCCACCCTTCTCCATCTCCCCATCCTTCTCCATCTCCCTCAGCCCCGGCAACAGCTGGGCTCAACTTGCAGCTGATCGGCACTTTAGCTCGGTTTTGGCGGCTTGGTTGACATTGGGGGGGGGGGGGGGCAAGTGCTGCGTGCGCACGCGTGTGTGTGTGTGTGTGTTTGTGCGTGTTTGTGGGTGTCTGGGTGTGTGTGTGTGGAGAGAAGGGATCTGATGGTTACAGCAGACTGTTGGTGACACACACACACACACACACACACACACACACACACACACACACACACACACACACACACACAGCAAGCTGGTATGTAAGCTTATACTGTGTTACTAATTACTATGCTGTTATGTAAGCAAAACAAAATAAAGATAAGATTATTAGAAAAGCTTTTGATCCACTCCATATTGATTATTAGACACACAGAAGCAGATGTCCTTCCTTCTTAAGTCATGCAAAACGAATCACGAATCTATCAAGTCATGCAAAAAGTCAAGTTTACCTGATGCTTTCTTGTGTGTGTGTGTGTGTGTGTGTGTGTGTGTGTGTATGGGTCACATCAGGCCTCTTTCTTTGTGCTGCTGGCACAACAATGGCAAGGCATTTCATTTTCTTTAGCGGGCTAAACGCACGCCCTGGCTAATCACATCTCCCCGGGGGCTGATCGGACCATATTGCCATCCTGAGTGACAGGTGACATCGCTGCTGTTCAGGGGCTTGATGTATGTGTGTGTGTGTGTGTGTGTGTGTGTGTGCGAGTGTGTGTGCGAGTGTGTGTGTGTGTGTGTGTGTGTGTGTGTGTGTGCGAGTGGGAGGCCCCTGGTTGACACAAAGCAGGGAGCGAGCAGCTGTGGCGGTGCGGGCAGGAAGCGAGTGTACGGATGTTCTCCCCTTCCCTGTGTGACAGGGCCAATTAGAGGGACGCACGTCGTCGTGCCCTGATTGGATCTGAAAACAAGTGAGATTCGGGAGAGGGGAAATCTAAAGGGACAGCATGAAAAGCAATTTCACCTACGTCCCGTCTCGGTGTATGATATGAAACCGCTGTACGGAGATAATCTCTTTTTTTTTCCTGTGTCCTTCAAACAGGAACGGCCCCCGTGTCCGTACGCGACGAGTAGCACCGATAATGCATTCGTTGTGGGGGTGGGGGGGTGGGGTGGGAACACGGTCATATCATTCATTTGCCAATTTGTCTGGCGTCTACGTTGTGCCCTGGAAAGGGTTAGCTACCATCAGAGCTATAATGCTCAGCAGACATCGAAGAACCTGAAGGAATGAAGCAGACGGTGGTTGTTTCAAAGGCAGGACTATCTCTGCTATCTATGTGCTATGGGCCCCCAGGGAGGCATTCAGGCTCAGGGGCCTGGATCCTTATAGCTTTCCTAAGTGGAATGACAGGCCCAGGCTACAATGACTCCCCTGAACTGCGATCGCTTTTCCAGGGCCCGGCCTCTCTCACTTAGACTGAAGCTCTTTCATAGTAGAGACTTTTTTTTAATTTTTTTTCTTCTCAGTGATATAACTTCTGGGCAATGCCCCCCCCCACCCCCCAGCCCTTAATATCACAAACTGCTGTTTCTCATCTGTCTCCGGGATCTGTTTTTTGTTGGCAGAAAAACAAACCAAAGTCATGGAGCATATGTCAATCACCACGCTATCATAAGGAGGATCAGGTGGTAGCGTTTCAATGGTCGCTCCCTCTGGCCGTGCGGGTCCATGATGCTATGTATGGAATCAGCAAAAATGAATCCGCCTTATCGCTTTACCTCCATCAACACTCAGCAAGTGAAACATTAGCACCTTCAAAAAAAACCCTGGCGCTGAGTGTGCTAACGATTTATGTTGGGTCCCGTTTCCAACCCGGACCCAGACCAGCATCCACCTCTTTATGATTGAACCCGACCTCTGAACCCCTTTCCTCCTCTGTGTCTGTTCTGTATTTCTTTTTTAAATCTCTTAGGATGTCTTCACAACATGTGGCTTGATTGTCCATCTTTCTCGGCGATGCAAATCTTGCCCCGACCAACCCCACTCCATTGTAATCCGTAGGGTTGGGGTTAGGCTATATGCATTTGGGACTGTGTGTGTGTGTGTGTGTGCGTGTGTGTGTGTGTGTGTGTCCATTTCTGCATGTGTGTGTGAAAACCCCACTTGGTTTCAGATTGCAGCCTGCACAGGGTGAAACACTTATTTAGTAATTAAACTGAACGCTACCTATTAGCCCAGGGCCCCACGGGGACAGCTCAGGGGAGTTGATGACAAATTGCTATTCAAACAGAGGACGTGCCTCATGGTAGGACTTTGAGAATGTTCCCTTTTTTCACTTCTTCTAATCTGGGAGGGGCAGACATAACCGTGCCAAATGCAATCACCATTTTAATTGTAATTAAATGTGTGAAAATCAATGTTTTTTTCTCAAATTGTTTATTATTCATTTAGCTCCACCACAGCCCAATAAAGCCATCGGTTTTCTCTTGATTCAGAAAGCCAATCGCAGGTCCTTCTCCTATCAGGGCTTGTTATGGGAATACCGGGGAATCACAGCAGAGGAATCCGAGAAAAACTAACTTCATCCTGAATTCCGATGGGAAAACCTGACACATGGAGAGAGAGAGAGAGAGAGAGAGAGAGAGAGAGAGAGAGAGAGAGAGAGAGAGAGAGAGAGAGAGAGAGAGAGAGAGAGAGAGAGAGAGAGAGAGAAACAGAGAAACAGAGTCTTCTGGCGGTGAACTTTTCCCCACTTCCACCTGGTCGCAGTGGAGGCTTTCTTCAGCCACGGTGGGCCTCTGGGATCGAGTGCTCAGAGGTGCGGGGGGTCATACATACGGACTATGATCCTGCGCGTGTGTTTGTATGTGCCTGTATCTATGTGTGGATGGGTGTATGTGTTCGCGTGCGGCGCGCGTGTTTGTGAGCCACAGCTGTCCGGCTCATCTTCCGCACGTTGCGGGCCGTCTCATTTATAATTAACCCAGATGACCAGGTGGCTATGTCCCCGTGTCCCTGCCAAGGCATGCCTCGCCGCGACCTCTGACCTTCCCGCAGGCATTCCGCTAGTGACAGCCATGGCTCATGTTTACAGCGAGAGCAGCAGCAGCACTTCAGCCCCGCTGGACGGACCGCCTCTACACCCGCCCCCCCGCCCACCCCCTTCTCCCCCGGAACAATAAACGTCAGATTAATAATGCACACTGACACGCTTACCCCCAACAAATAATTACCAGCACAGGGGTAAGGGCGACGTGTCGCAGGTACAGGGAGAAGAAAAAAACACATCGACTTTGTTTGTTAATGGAGGTTTGTCTGGAAAGAGGGATTCTGGCACGATATCCCCTTATTACCCCCTGGTGCAGGCCTGTCATCCTTTCTGGCCCTGGTTCCTCTATGTTCCCTTATTGTGAGCGACTTTATTTCCCTTATTGTTGTTGACTCCACTTTTTTTTCGGAAGAAGGTCCACACCCACAGCAGACACCACCGCCGTCGCGGGTGGGAAACACAGGCAGTGCAGACATGCCAGACCCTATAGGCTCCCAGGTCTAATCAAATCCATAGTCTGCACACCGGCTAACCTCCGGGCCCCTCTCCCTCCTGGCCTAGCGCTCTCCGTTCCGTTGCGAGCCACCCGGAACACCCCCCCACCCCTCTCACATTGTAACCCCCCCCCACCCCCCTTCCCGCGCATGTCATCGCCATGGAAACCCTGAAGTCTTTCCCAGATGTTTCTGGGACAAACTCCCCCTAACCTCCTTCCCTAATCTGCCCTGCCCCCGCTCACATGTTTCTCCGCGGAGCTGTCCGCGCTGACCTCCAGAACAGGTTGAGGTTCACACGTTCTCTGTGGCCTTCTCTCATCGCCCTCATAATGGTTTGACAGGGGCTGTGTTGGAGGGGGTGGGGGGGGGGGGGGGTGGTGGTGGTGGTGGTGGCGGGCGGGGGAGGGATGGGGGGCGGGACGGGGGGGGGGGGGGGGAGGGGGGGTGGAGACGGGACAGAGATCCAAGGTTAGCGAACAAGGCGTATCCAGTTTCTGTTGTGTAACGGCAATACCGCCAGGCTTCCTGTGCACATGTTCTGTGTAATGCCGGCGTCCCGGCACATCGGGGCCCGGCCCCTCGCTAGAGGACACGGGGGTGAGTGAAACCCTACCTGGTCCGCGGCGTGCTGCCGTCCTGCCACACCGAGGGGCTCGCTTTCGGAAAAAGAAAAAGTTAGGCTGATGCGTACCGACCAGTTTTTTTTTCGACAGGACTTCTTGTCCCGAATTTTGTCTTGCGTTTTCCGCGTGATGCGCGTGGGCGTTTCCTCTCGTTCCGAGGGACCTGTTTGACGCTTCCCCTCAGTTCGAGGGGGGTTTGGTCGGATGTGAGTGGCAAAACGTGACCCCTGCCTTTATTTTAACACGTCTTTCTGCCCCCCCCCCCCCACCCCTGTGCTTCTGCCCATCCCAGTCCCCAAACCCCTCCTCCCCCCCCATCACCTCTATCTAAAGGGCAGGGCTGTGGCATGCTGCCCCCCTACCTCCCCCCCCCCTCCACCCTCCACCCCTCCACCCCTCCACTCACCCACCCTGCTCCTATCTTTGTTTGCTTTGGCTCTCCACAAGACGCGGCGGCGCTGCACCTGCTGCCGCCACGGCCCGCTGTCTGGCACGGCCCGGGGGGGCGTGCTAAAGGGCGAGCCACATGCCCCCGCAGGGGCACCCTCCAACTGGGTGACAATGTCCTCCTCGGACGTCCGGAGAGGGCGACCCTGCAACCCTGTGTACCCTGGCTGCTTCATGGCCGCGGGGGGGGCGGGGGGGGGAGCTGCTGCTGTTTTTTTTTTTAAGGGAGGTATTAAGGGAACGGGCGGGATCTTTTTTTTGAACAAGGGGAACTAGAATAGAGTTTGGAAATGCCACGGCAATGTAGATCTGGGTGTGTTTGTGTGCGTGTGTG
>NW_028177600.1:15000-20056 GCF_964030765.1 Micromesistius poutassou | reverse complement strand
CTTGCCTGACTACGATATGGATCTAAATCATGGAGGACTTTAACACTGCCGCAACAATGCAGCATCTACTGTCTGATAGTGACAGTGTACTATATTACTTTGCTGTGAGCAATTTGGCATTTGGCAAGATATCGACAGTATCTAAAGTGTGTCCATTAACCGCTGACTCAATACACTCCCTTGTACGTATGAGAGTTGAGATCGATTCCAGTCCACTCTTTGTTAATATAATCTCAAATATTATTGTGACCATGACCCAACACCAACATACATGAGGAGCAGGCCTTTTTCTCAGTGCCCGACATTCCGAAAAATCTAGAATGTCACTCGATTAATGAATACACTTCCCTCCCTGATCACTGATAACAATAAATTGGACTGCAACACTTTAATAAGAATTTCAAAGAGTCTTTAAACAATGGGAAACATGTGTTCATAAGTCCTGTCCTCGCATCCTGTTTCAGTCTATTATTAGCAGACACAAACATTGCATTTTATTACCCATAAGAAAGTTTAACAAAAGCTAAAAATATGTGAATTCCGAGCCGAGAGGTTTTGGTCCAGGACTCATGCAGCTCAGGAGGAGCGTCTGGGGAGTGAAAGAATAGGAACATGGCAACAACAGCACACATGAGATAGCCCATCACACTCTGGGTGTAGTTCTTTGGAGCCACATACGCCAGGACAGTACAAAGTACAAACAGCACCAAAAAAACACACGGCCGTGTCTTCCACCTCTAAACTTAAAGCACTAGAGCAAATTAGGTCAGGACCCCGTTGAACTAGCTGGGCGGCGTCCAAGGGCACTTTAAGTATCCGTTGTAAATAACAGAACATTACGGCTGAGACTTGTTAAAACAACTGCCCCGAGATTGATTATTTATTACGGGCCCCTTCCCGTTCTCTGAGGCTCAGGGGCCCTAGCGTGTTGGCCGGCCTCACACACACTCCCGTTATGGTAGTCAGGGCTGCATCACCAACAGCGCAACACACACACACAATAGATTTACGTGAAGAACTGCAACACTACACACGGTGTATCAGAGTTTTTCCCACTGAGTGCAAAGTCCCGGTAATGAGTGGAGATGCCGTTGAAGAGATGTAAAACTCGTGTGCAATACGGTGTCATCAGGGAGGGTGAAATCCACTTGTTTTGTCTAAAGTTTGTAGCGCAAATTTGTCCAGACACAACAACTGAAAGTAAACAGTCGTCGGCAGTTGTAGACGCACAAGAACAGAACTTTTTAAACTTTTTATACAAATAAGTTTGAATTCAATTCAAGAATTCAATCTCGTCACTTTCTCCCCAGTTGGTTTGGGGCCATCACCCCCTCCACCACTGACCCCTGGAGGGTGTGGGGGGTGGGGGTGGGGTGGGGGTGGTGTTGCTGGTGGGGGTTGGGGTTGAGGGCGAAAGTGACTAAGAGAGAATGGAGAAATGTGTTTTCAGCCCCCTCCCCCCTCGGCCTTGTGTCTGGATCCTAACGGCACCTCCGCAGCAGTAATGATTTGCCGGTAATGTTCATGTGGAAATGAATCTGTGTGTGTGTGTGTGTGTGTGTGTGTGGGGGGGGGGTGGGTGGGTGGTGGGAGTATGACTGTCTGTGTGTGTGTGTGTGTGTGTGTTAGTAAGACTGTGTGCCTGTGTGTGCCCGTGTGTGTGTGTGTGTGTGTGTGGGAGAGGGAGGATGGAGATGAAGACGGAGAGGGTCAGGCTGTCCTTCCTCCCTAGGGCCGCAGTGCTTCATCAGTCTGCTCCTGTGATAGGAGCAGATTATGGATGAGAAGAAGAATATCGCCCCGCTGCTCAGAGTGACACTAGCCCGTAGGCACACCACTTTCAGCTGACCCTCTCGCGCTCACACACACACACACACACGTGCGCGCGTACGCAGACCCGCACACACATACGCTGACACACATACACACACACATACGCAGACACACACCCACACAGACACACGCAGACCCGCACACACATACGCAGACACACACACACACATACGCACACACACACACACACACATACGCAGACACACACCCACACACACATACGCAGACACACACATGCACAAACACACCACCACACACACACATATACAAACAAACGTGCACAAATGTGCAAACGTGCACAGACATTGCACAATAACAAATTCACATGAAACAAACCCGTTTTATCGCATTGATGCAGACTCCGTACACATGCATACACATCCACACACACGCACGCACACACTCACACTCACACGCACGCACACACTTTTAATTCCCTCAGACGTGTGAGTGAACCCAGATGCAGGTTTCGACTCACACGCGCGGTCCAGGCTCCGTCTCTGGACATAATGATGAGCGAGAGCCTCTGGCCTCTGACAGGACGACGGCCCCGCTGGCTATCGATCGCACATTTGCCTGCATGACTTTTTACGAGCCGCTCGAGCTGCAGTGAACAAGCTCGGGGGTTCAGAGATCCCAGCCGCCCGTCGGTGGAGTGAGGAACGCAGGACAGCCGATTAGCCCCGCGCAGCCCGACTGGCGTTCTCGCGTCAGCGCGGCGCGAGCCTCGCGATAAGTCCGCCGCGATAGCAGGAGAGAGACGCCCCGCGAGGCATGGATCGAAGTGTCTGATTGGCAGGTAGGGGCGTAGTGATGCCACAACCTACAACCTACACGAGTGTGGGTTGATGTTGGAAATTAATGTGTGTTGTATTGATTTTCAGGCTATTTATTGCACTGCTTCCGTTTCCTTACAAAGAAGAACTCGCTCCCAATCATTTCCCTGTGTGGTCCTCCCAGAAAGTTAAAAGCTCGGAAAAATGCAGGATTCACACGATTCATAATTAAGCTTTTGCGGTGATTAATACCTACGCAGTCCGTCCATTATTATTTCACCCCATCTGGCTTGGAACTGGACCAGCAGGCATCTGGCTGGCGTTTTTATTCCCCCAAATTGATCTACCACTCGTCCAAACCTCCCCACACACAATATATATGACTTCACCTCCAGCGTTCTACAGTTAACCCACAGCAAATCAGCCATTTACGCTCGGGCGACCCGCCAAGGATATATCTGCTACGGGAAAAACAAAGAGGTGGGAATATAAAAAAGTGGTAGTAAGGTGAAAATTTCGTCCATGACTAAATGCTTTGGCTCATCGTCAATTCAATAGTCAGAGGCAAAGAACCCAGACTCTAACCCGTTCAGTGCTGGATGTGTGATAACTCAGTTTTGTGCTCGTGTGCGTAC
Organism: Micromesistius poutassou; assembly: GCF_964030765.1. Taxonomy (NCBI): domain Eukaryota; kingdom Metazoa; phylum Chordata; class Actinopteri; order Gadiformes; family Gadidae; genus Micromesistius; species Micromesistius poutassou. Next base: position 16,812 of record NW_028177600.1, on the reverse strand, counting down.
AAGCCTGTGTGCACGTGTGCATATTTGTATGCGTGTTGATGTGTGCATATAGGGGTTTGTACACAAATGCATATGTGTATCAATGTGTCTGTATGTACGTGTGTGTGTGTGTGTTGGCGCGTGGGGGGGGGGTTGTTCGGGTGTGTGTGTGTGTGTGTGTGTTTGTGTGTGTGTGTGAGTGTTTGTGTGTGTGTGTGTGTGTGTGTGTCTCCAACTTGCTGGTGTAAGGTTTCAGCGCTACGTGCTGATGGAGGGAAACGCTGATTTAATTCAAGGCTCCTCGGAGTGCTTCAGAAACCCGGCCAGGGACCCTGAGTTACAGCCCGCGATGCTGGGAGATAACACGGAGGGACGCGGCGCGTTAGGGAGGCAGAGAGAGACCGAGAGGCACTGAGGGAGAGAGGCTGAGTCATTAAAAGGGATGGAGCAGATGTGAAGGAGACAATGAAAATATTATTTTTTTCCATCTTTTTTTTCGTACTTTCTTTTTTACTTGAAGATGTGCTATAGCGAGCTTTCAGCGAGCAACATAAAGCCTGCCTGGTCATTACTGGCATCCGTTCGGTTTTTCAAATGACTTTTTACAGTTTAGCCTCTCATCCTCCAGACACACGTTGGCACATCGGCAGGGTCACACAGGGAGGGGTGAGTGATACAGACACATAACGGAACAGAGAGAGAGAGAGAGAGACAGGCAGATCGGCAGGCAGGCAGACAGACAGGGGGAAAGAGAGAGGAATAAAACAACCGTGAGGGTATATAGCGATAGACAGCCAGACTGAAAGAGAAACAGACAGACAGACGGACAGAGGGACAGACAGACAGGAGGACAGAGAGACAGACAGACAAACAGACAGACAGGAGGACAGTCAGCAAGGTGGGAAACAGAAATAGTTGGCGATGACAGGAAGACCCTTGGGGAAACAGAAAGATGAGCAGAAAAAAACTAAGACAAAGACAGGCGGACAGACGGCATTCGAAGCAGAACATACGGATAGTATGGATGACGAGAGACAGCCAGAGACAGACAGACAGAGTAGAGGAAGTGAGAAAGAGACACACGGACACGGACAGGAACAGGGCCCCAACGAACACTCAACCACACGCGGCCGCGTGCGTTCGCCCTCCCCCCTCCCCCCCCCCCCCCCCGTCTGCGCTCTGGGATGCGCACGCGCGACTTTATCGTCTGCGGCGGCCGCCGGCGCTAACAGAGGACGGGCATTATATAATATATAGGGGGGGAGGGGGGCTGTCCCCACCTCCTCGCCTGTTCCAAACCACTGAGCAGCATCCTGCACCCCCCCCCCACCCCACCCCCCTCTATACCCCCACCAGCGTTCATCCCGCCCTCCGCCGCAGCCATTGGAAAATGAGCATCAAAGGCCATTAACTTCCATCTCTGAGCCGCGTTATGGATTCATGGCCGCCGTGCGCCGTGGACGTGGTGATGAGGGTGTTTGGAGGCGGGGGAACCCAGAGCAGAGCGAGCATGGGGGGGGGGGGGGGGGGGGAGGGGAGGTGCCCGAGTACGTGCCCGAGTACGTCTGCCCCCTAGAGTCTAGATCGTTGGGCTGGTGTGAGCACGCCGTCCGTACTCCAGTACAGTTCAACTCCGTGGCCTCGGTACACTTCAGAGAGGTGAGCTCAGGCCACGGTACAGACGCTGACGAGCCGACACGCGCACACGCACGGATACGCTAACCTCTATGTACAAGAGGCCACCGTACTCTGGCCCAGGTGAGATCGCCCTAGTGTGAGCACAGGCCAGCGGCACAGTGGGCGGGGGGGGGGGGGGGCATGGTACTTGAGTAC
>NW_028177600.1:0-10000 GCF_964030765.1 Micromesistius poutassou | reverse complement strand
CAGGTTTTAGTGCACTTCAATGTATGTTACACTTCACTTACTTTGAAAACGGTCTCCCACTCAAAGAGAGTTAGCTTCCTAAAGGTACCAGCGCTAAGGCACCGTCAACTCTCTGCTCAAGCTAACCGAGTCCTTGTGTTTCTTAATGACCTGGCCTTTAGGTATCGCTCACAAATCAATGTGTTAAGAGGCATGATAACGATTCTTCATTTTTGAATAAGATGTGTCACGTCGACGACAAATAGCTTTTAAAATAAAGTCTTTATTTCTATGTGCCCAGTGTTACCTCTGGATGGTTGCTTTTACTCTCCAGAATCCTACCTGGAGGCCTAGCAATAGAATGCTAAAGTGAAAACGATCAATACATTTGTCTGGCAATTGACTCGCACTCATTCAGTCGGCACTTCTTGAACCAGCGACGTTTGATCAATGGAACCCAGGAAATGTAGAATGGATGGAATTAGAAAACTGGATTTCAGGGCCTTGTCCTAATTGTTCCTTTCCAAGCTCCTTGTTGTTTTTAAACGGCAGAATTCACCGGAGTTACAATGCATTATTCATCCTGATTAACTCGGGTCAGATGGAATTAGTGCACAATACTATTAACTGCGATTGCAAGGCTCTGCTACGGCTTATCGTGGCGATCGGCCGCTGGGCGTTTATGGAAGAAAAGCAGACAAAGTCGACGTCTAAGTTAACCTATAATTTCCCCATGAAAAATAGCTTGGTATTTAAATGCCTTACAACAAACAACCATATTCAGATTTAAATTGATACCACTATCAAGATAATTGCATCGGTTGTATATAATGTATTGTAATCGTATGGAGTCATCTCCAAATTTCCTTTCCAGGTGGTAAAAATTTCCACAGAATAAGTCTCAGTCTAGGAGGCTGACTAAGACTAAGAAAATAATCTAATTGCATGGGATATCGGATCAGGACTTACCCATTTTCGATCTTACAGAGCAAACCTACAGCTGATTTCAATAATTGTCCCCACATGAAGCTCTCTGAAGTTGAAACAAAGCCGTAGGTATCAGATGCTTCCATATCAAGTCTATCTTCATTTATGCGTCCGTTTTTCATGCGCACGGAACTCATGAACTCGTTCAAGTTGACATAGGTATTATTAACACAGCGTTACGATCGGAAATCGGGATTTCCTATCTTTGAAATCAGCCTTAATCATTTTAATCTTTTGTAACACAAACCGACTATTTTCCCTTCAACGCCTCATGCGTATACCTGGTCTAATACATGATTTGTAATAAATAAGTCTATCCGAACACAGCCTCCACTGTCGCCCAGGCCAGATAATTGGCCTCAGGCTTTAAGAGTACTTGCTGACAGGTCCCCCCTAGTCCCCCCCCCTAGTCCCCCCTTACCCACCTTCACCTCAACCTGATTTAGTTCCTTTAAGCGAGCGGCGGGCCCCGGCAGGCATCATGATGTATGTGACCCTGTGCGTTACCTTCCTATAGGTTCAGCGGTGTGGAGTGTAGTCAGCCAGCGGAAAATTCCCCTAAGGGCTCCAATAAATTAAAACATTACACAGTCGAGAAACAGATGTGTTAACAACACGCAGGCTTCACAGAAATTTGCAAATACCTTTTTTCACCGCTGGCTTTTTTTTGTTTACCTAGGCTTAGGTGTCAGATGGTTTCGGTTTGCAATGAAAGTTCATATGTGCCCTGAACTTCTGAACGATGACAGAAAAGGTGAGACGGGTGAGAAAATCCAGCATATTAACGGCCATCCACCTCAACGTTTCACCGTGTAGTTAGAGCTTTAGAGAGCACCGTCAACAGTCGCAAGCTGTCCCATCGCTTCTTCTGCACTACAATGTTGTTATTTAACCGTCTTATCTAAAGTGACTGACAGTCATCCATGTCATTTTGGGTACATCTTGCTCAAGGAGGCCTACAGGTAAACGCCGGAGGTCCGGGGGTTTTTGAACCCAGCACATTTCAGCACGGAGTCACAACAACCCAACACCCAGACTATCCCCTTCCCCCGACGGGAGAAGAAGAAGAAAACGGAAGAGAGAAAAAAAAAAAAAAAAAGAAAGTGAGTGAATTGAACATTCAAATATTCTGCAGTCAACCATGAGCCGTTGAGTTCACTCCTCCGCCCGCCCGTCCGTCTTTGTGCTCGGACAGACAGATTAGGCCAGCAGACCCTAGCCGGGCCAGCCCAGATCTAGTGTCCACTTTCACAGTGCTTTCATGTGCAACAGTGAGCCCCCACCACCCCCCAGCACACCCCCACCACCACCACCCCCCTCACTTTAGGCCCCCAGAGCAGAGAGAGTAATCTGTATGCTACGCCCAGCCTGCTGCTGCCCAGCCTCCACTCCTCACTCCAGTCGGCTCAACAAAACACCACGCCACCGGTGGGGGGGGGGGGGTGGAGGCGCGCGGGGGGGGGGAGGAGGGGGAGAGCGGCTAGGTGCAACCCAGCACCCTAAAGGACTTTCTTCTTCTCCTCCTCGACGGAGGAGGAGTATCGTTGCTGCGCCGCAAACAAACAAGCGCCGTGTCGGCCAACAGAGGTTCCCAGAGGAGACTCCGCCGAGGAACCCGAGAAGCCACCTCGTGCGCTTGTGCTTGTTCTTCCTCCTCCTCCTCCTCTTCGTCCTCACCCCACTCCCGAGCCGCCCCGAGGGGTCAAAGTTCACCAAGGAGCGGCCGTTAGAGCGTTGGTTCCCGACCCCGGGGTCCCCTGAGAGTAGGACGGGGTTCCCGGAGATGGCTGACGTATGCTGGAGATATTTGATGACCCCGTTTTAGCAAACGATTTTTCCTTTTTTTTTTCTAAGGTTCCATAGACAGCCTACATACGGGCTGAGTGCCTAAAGGAGCGAGGCACCGAGTAACCTTACTACTCATCAGTTATTCTGAAGTAGAGCAACGCACTTACCTGCAAGTATTTTTTTTCTGCAGACGTCCTACCTTTACCCCTGCTGAGAATAATGCATGGTATTCATGTATACATAATCATATGTATACATTCATGATCATATGGTTACAAATATTACGTTGGCTTCTTGACATTTGTGCATGAGTGAACACTGAAATTGATAGGGCAACATGGTGTTTCCATTGTGCTTATGGGGCAGATACAGGGCGAGCCTGTTGAAGTTTCCAATGTGCTCTTTTTTCAAACTATGAAAAAGGTTGATGATAATAGTAATCATTTTAAAATAGTTTTGGATTTCTTCAGTCAGAAAAGACTTATGGCAAAATGATAGATCTTAGTAAGCTGATCGGAAAGCTAACATGAAAATAAATAAAAAAAATGAAGAAGAAAAAAGTGAGTCTGATTTATCAAAAAATGTTTGGGGAATTGCAGCATGTCTAATAATGTGTATGCATTTATTTATAGGTCGGCCAATCATATTTTTTATGTATTATATCAATATCACTTTCTGTAAAGGGCATTTTGACATTCTGCCAAAGTCAGTTTTTTATCGTCATTATTATTTATTTTATCCTATATTTAATATAAATACCAAGTCTGCCTCAGTCTTTCCGTTGGATTCTTGAATGGCTGTGGCCCAGTTTAATTTGGAGGGGGAGCATGGTGTGGTTTATTTAATCCAGACAGATTTATGAAGGTCTTAAGAGGCCCCTGGAAGAGAGAGACCCTGCATCAGGGGCCTGCAGGCCACAGAGCGGCTCAGGAAGAAGAAACATAAAAAGTAATAGCAAGTAGGAGATGGTCGAAGGAGGGGTTGAGGGACTCGGGGAAAAAAAGAAAGAAAAGTTTTCCCTTTCTTTTTTATCTAAGGTCGGACTCCAGCTTGCACCCTTGTCAATCACCCCTTGAGGTTTTTTTTCTCCCTGGGCCGATGTTGCCGTTATATGGGAGAGGCAGAGGAAGCCCTTTGGCTATCTGTATTCTTTAAAAATACTCTGTCAACAGGGCTCTTTCTTCACCATTCTTTTACAAATCTTCCTCTTTCTCCGCACCGCCCTCACCCCCCCGACCACTTCCCCAGTGGCCCGCACATGCTAGCCCATCCTCTTATTCTCGACAGGGGTGGAGGCCTTTTCAGTTTAACCTTTCACAAAGGATTAGGGGAGAATAAGTGGGCATCTGTCAACGATGAAAGAAGTGCTTTCGACGGAGAGGTAGCAAGGCTCTGGGAACACAATAAATAAAATAAATGATCAACTTCAAACATCACACACACACACACACACATGTTACAAACGGGATCTTACCTGAACATAACCAAGCCAAGGTGAGGTGTACACTTTTGAACACCAGAAGCTAGTGAGGTGCAATTGAAATAAACCATCAAAACAACTTTTTGAGTGTTAAATATGTGACTACACCCATCAGACACATGTACGCCAACAACTCTACCGGGCAGAACCGCCAGCAAACACACAGGGTGGAACAGAATGACCGGGTCAATTGGGACGCAGTTTGATGACAGATCACTGGTGTCGGCTAACTCTGCCGGCTGTTTGCTCTGCTACAATAGCGCCGTGTTTGCCGATGTCACAGGCCTGCTTGGCAGCCTATGGAAGCTAGCAAAACCGGCTAATTCACTTGACGACGGCGGTGATCAATCACACAGACCTCTGGGGCGCACGGTTCGAGAGATGCCTCGGCACCAGGCGTCGTTACGAGGCGCGATTGTGTATGTGCTCTTGTATGTGTGAAAGCATCCTTTTTTTTTAAGAATGCATGTGTTTGTATGTTTCTTTTTGTCTGCGTGCGCGTGTGTGTGTGTGTGTGTGTGTTTGTATTCGTGTCTTTTTATGTGTCTGTGCGCGTGGGCGGGCGGGTGGGTGTGTGTGTGTGTGCGCACCGCAGAGACATGGACTCCAAACCAAAGTAATTATTGTCATTAAGCCGTGTTATGAATATTTATGACCAACATCTGCATGGCGAACATGGAACCAACGCAAAGGGGCGTGCGGCGAGGGAGCGGCGGCGGGGGCAGAGCCATCCCTCATCGCCTACGAGGCTGTGAGCTATCTCCGCGATGCTAACCGGGAGCCAGCCAGCCAGCAGGGACTTTGACAAGCCCCCCCCCCTGCCGCCTTGACGGGGGTCAAAGGTCAGATGAGCAGAGGTGAACTGGCGCCAGAAGGTGAACCAGGTGTCCGAGGTACGGGGGTCATGGGTGTGTGAGGCGACAAAGGTTTACGTTTCCCCCCGTACCGCGGGGTTATACGTTAAGAGGGCGGTTAGTGTGGCTGTAGCGGATGTAGCTCGGTACAAATTACGTTTTGCTGGTTTCTGGTTGAGAAGGGGTCACAGGTCGAAGGTCGGCGGCCGCTGTGTAATATATACCTGAACTCGTTGGTTCACACTCTAAGTGCTCTGATCGTATATCACTGAGGGTGACTGCGTGTGGAAGAACCGTCCTCGCTTTTGTTGGTTGTTAACTTTTAAATTTATGCTCTAATGCATAAATTAAACAATGAACTATCTGGGGAGATACCAGACTGAGCTATTGAGTGTTCATTAGCTGTAGATGTAGTCGGAGTTTGTGGCCACCAATAATGTGGATTATTTTTTAGAATTCATTAGCGAGCCTCTACAACTGTCAAAAGAATTAATGGGGCAATTTCATCACAGGAGTTCTTGATATGACACATCTCCTAAAGTGTTACCAAGCACATGTGTTGGAGATAATTGCTTTTGCCTCCAGCAAAGGCAAAGGAATAGACAAATCTTTACCAACGTGAAAAATAATTATGGTCAGTGCGGTGATTGATGACTGAAATCATCCGCGTCAACAGTGTTATTACATTTACAATCAACAAACTTGGAATTAGTGAAGGCCTGAGCTTTTCTTTGAGGGAAAATCATGTTTTCCCAAAATGGAGCGCAAATATTATTCATTAATTTTATGACAAAGTGCGAATGCTAGATCTTTGGTCAGAAATAATCTGCTATCAAACCCAAAGAGAGCGTGTGAGTCTATGGTGTGACCCTGGAAAGGCAGCAACAAGGAAGCCCTCACAAGTGAACCAAGGAGTTGGGACTCAAGACGTCCAACAGATAGGCATCAGCGGGGGGGATCCTGTTACAGTGGCTGGCGTTTTCCTGTCTGCCACGGGGGATTGAGATCTGCCATTGTGTCTGACACCCAATAGTCTCTGCAGGGGGTTTCCTATAGGCCTAGAAAGGGGCTTGATGAGGTATCGTGTTGTTTTTAAACGACTACCAGCGGAGGATAAGCCCGTCTGCCCGTCTGCAACGTACACAGTGACGCTTGTGAGAGACAGTTTACACTTTGTATTTTTTATGAGTGCAGCTCCTGGGAAGGGTGTTTTGTGTGTGTGTGTGTTTTAAGTCATGTGTGGGTGGTCTGGTCCTGGCTGCCGTCACTAACTGCTCTTGGATGCAATTAAGATTATCTGTGTCTGGCAGACGGGTTAATGGTGGAGAGGATTTATACGTTTGTTGCCCTGATATTACCGTTGCTTTTGCAGAGACATTAATCGTATAAAAATAACAGTAAGTAACATACAGCAATAAATACATACAAGGAATCCCTTTCATGTGCCTTGTTTTAATGAATCTTAATTAACACACACAAAAAAACTATCTCTCACACACGCACACACACACACACACACACACACACATACACACATATATATCTATCTATAGAGATAGATAGATAGAGAGACACACACACACACGCACACAAAAAACTATCTCTCACACACGCACATCTATCTATCTATCTCTATAGAGATAGATAGATAGATAGACACACACACGCACACACACACACACATCTCGTACATAGAGAAACACAGACAAAAGCACATACATCTGGTGGACAGCTTCGCGTAGCTCATCACAACTCAAGTGTGGAGGCCGTGGGTTCCTTTCCCTTCCCCTTTGACAGCGGTTCCTTTCAAGTCATGCCAAATGTGGCTCGTCTCATCCCTGTCCTCCAGTCCCCCCCGCCCTTCCACCTTTTGTCTGGCCGGGGCCCCCCCCCCCTGCTCTCTGCGTCTCTCGTACGCACCTCTTGGGGCCCCCCCCCCCCCTCGGTCGCGAACCCTCTGCCCACCCCGCTCCTCTTGTTGTCGGCGGCAGGAAGTACCATCCAGGGCCCTTATTATTGCAGCTGAGAGCCTGGGCAGGGCCCCTGCCATCCAGTACTCACCCCCCCACTGTAGGCTTTGGCCCCCGATCAGGAAGAGAGAGAGTCATGGAGAGAGAGAGAGAGAGTATAGTGGAGAGAGAGAGAGGGGGATGGAAGGGAGGGAGGAGATAGAGAATAATAGAGACAGAGAGAGAGAGAGAGAGAGAGAGAGATATGGAAGAGATGGAAAAGAGAGAGAGAGAGAGAGAGAGAGAGAGAGAGAGTATAGTGGAGAGAGAGAGAGAGAGGGATGGAAGGGAGGGAGGAGATAGAGAATAATAGAGACAGAGAGAGAGAGAGAGAGAGATATGGAAGAGATGGAAAAGAGAGAGAGAGAGAGAGAGAGAGAGTATAGTGGAGAGAGAGAGAGGGATGGAAGGGAGGGAGGAGATAGAGAATAATAGAGACAGAGAGAGAGAGAGAGAGAGAGATATGGAAGAGATGGAAAAGAGAGAGAGAGAGAGAGAGAGAGAGTATAGTGGAGAGAGAGAGGGATGGAAGGGAGGGAGGAGATAGAGAATAATAGAGACAGAGAGAGAGAGATATGGAAGAGATGGAAAAGAGAGAGAGAGAGAGGGAGATAAAGCGAAAATGAGAGAGGGAATAACGGAGAGAGAGAGGGAGAGAGGACACACACCTCCGTCTGTGCCAAATGTCTCTTTTTGTTCAGGCCCCCGCCGGCCAAGTGTAAAAGAAAACAAACAGGGGGAGGCCGTTTCCCGCTCAGAGCGCCCGTCGGGAGGGCAGCCCTTAAAGAGGGTGGACCTGACCCGACTCCGCCGAGCCCTCCGGACCCCGGGCCCTGCTCCCCGCGGGCCCCGCGGCCCAGACGCCTCCGTCTGGGTGTCAGCGTGGAGGTGAGAAGCCGCCGCCCACCGGGGGGGGGGGGCGATTGGCCAACGAGGTCAACCCGGGCCGGGACTGTTGTTCAGACAGACGCCGTGCCCTTTTCCCCGCGCCTCTCGTGACCAGCCTTGACGCACACACGCTTCCTGGTTCCAGCGCCCGCTCTCCCCCCCCTCACCCCTCACCCCTCCCTCACCCCCCTCCCCAACCCCCCCCCCCCTCACCCCTCCCGACCAGCAGAGGACTGGCTGGCGGTCGGCTGCCATCATCGTGTTTTTTTTTTTGTATTTTGCGGTACAGATTTAACACGGCACTTCTCATCATGCGCTCCGAAAAAAAAACAGCATTCGATCCGACGAGCGATGGCGACCCCCAAAATTGGTGGGGGGGGGGGGGGGGGGATTTAGAAAGTCCGCTCGAGCAGAAAATTTCAGTCGTGAAATGGGAGGATTCCGCGCGGCGGCCATAAGTCGCCCTGGCAGCCCGGCTAGCCAAAACACCTCGTTTGCCTTAGCCGTAATCATAAAGTGTAATGATAGAGCGCCCACATCAACAGAATATGGTGGCCTTAGCCAAGTTCTGCGGGTTAGCCTCTTTTTACCTCCATTACTTCTTTAAATTGCATACAGACAACTTTACACGTTCAGCCATGCCCCAAGTGCAGTTTACGTCCATATCATTTATCGTGGCTGCGCCGTAGTGGAAGCCTGTGGCGTGATGCACTGTTTGTTTTATGAAACTGTGGGGGAATACGTATCTCCTTTAAATACGAGTGATAAAGCATTTTTCAGCATGGGTGATATCCACACTGCTCCTCTGTGACTTGGGAAGTATTAATTTTAACAACAAACATTTTTTTTCATCTTTTTATCTTGGAACATTTTTGCTTCCTCACCCATCATTAAAACCGAGTCAGGATAGATTTATAAAAGGTATGGTAAAAGGAAGGGGTTACCACAAGTATTTATACACTAACATGAAAATATTATTGATTTTATTTACAGTATATGTAAAACCCATGTAGTGCAAATGTATGTGTGTGTGTACATGTATGTAATTGTAATAAGGGTTAAGATATTCTATCTGTGTGTTCCAAGTGTATGTGTGTGTGTGTGTATGCCTCCTCCTTGTGTGTGTGTGTGTATGTGTGTATGCCTCCTCTGTGTGTGTGTGTGTGTGTGAGTGTGTGTCTGTGTGTGAGTGTGTCTGTGTGTGAGTGTGTCTGTGTATGAGTGTGTCTGTGTGTGTGTGTGAGTGTGTCTGTGTGTGAATGTGTCTGTGTGTGTGTGTGTGTCTGTGTGTCTGTGTGTGTGTGTGTGTGTCTGTGTGTGTGTGTGTGAGTGTGTCTGTGTGTGGGTGTGTGTCTGTGTGTGAGTGTGTGTGTGTGTGTGTGTGTGTCTGTGTGTGGGTGTTCTCTTTGGACAGGCCTTATACTCGCCGTGGCGTAGAAAAGCTTCCCCGTCTAACTCGGCAGCTTAATCAAGTAATTTAATGCATTGTTAACCACATTAAAAGCAGCTTGTTCCACAATACCTCCCGTTAATGTACCGTCTAAAAGGGCTACGAGGGGTTGCCTCAAAATTAGCCATTGACAGCGTGAGCGATTAGCCATGTCAGAATTACCGCCGCGTGTCACAGAAAAATAGTACAAATATATCAATCAGACCACTCCTTGTTCGGCAACAAACCCTCTGTTTGTGTCTTTCTGCTGTTTTTGGTTAGTCGCCACGACAACGTTCACCTGTGGATGAATCAACCTCGGCCGACCCCTCTTTATACTCTCTCCTGCTCGCGCTCTCTCTCTCTCTGTCTCTCTGGGCTAATTATCAGCACTTTGGTAGAGAGAGGGATATAAAGAGAGAGAGAGAGGAGAGAGACACAGAGAGAGAGACAGACAGAGAGAGAGAAAGAGAGAGAGAGAGAGGAAGGGGGAGTTTTTTTTTTTCCAAATGAGCAGTTCACTAATTGTGTCGCTTTACTCTTTTTTTTTTTTCCCCCGCTCACGCTCATATGAAGAGGGGTATTT
>NW_028177601.1:0-1000 GCF_964030765.1 Micromesistius poutassou | reverse complement strand
AACTCTTCCGGTGGTTTAGGGACTGTGTCTCCATAGTGGGACCGTTTTCACTCTGAACTCTTGTTTTGACCTCTTGTTCAAACTCTTGTTCATTCATCGTGATATTATCTCCCATTCTGGTTTGGCCGCTCCTGGCCCCCAGTGTCTGGAACACGCCCTCATTTGTCTGGAGGAGCAGCAGGACGAGTTTGACTTCAAGTTCAAAACCCTGAAGATGGAAGGTGAGTCCGCCAAACCTGAAAGGATTCAGCTCAATATTGTAGCTGCCTAGTCTAGGTCTGCCTGGCGTGGAGGGTTCTCTCATCAAATTGTCCTGCAGGGATGACGGACAAGGCTCAGCAGACGCACATCCAGTCCCTCCTGAACAAGCTGAACGAGTGCAGAAAGGTACTTCTGTCTTGATGTGTTCCCTGTTCCTGCTTTGGCCTCACACATACACATACATCCACTCTTCTTGTCCAACTCTCATGACTCCATCCTCTCTCCCGCTCCGCCCCTGGTCCTGCTCAGACCATGCTGTCGGGTCTCACCCGGCTCCTGGACCGGTGTGGGGAGCTGCAGGGGGTCTTGGTGCAGGGGGAGCTGGCGGACTGGCAGAGGAGGCAGCAGAAAGCCTGCATCGGAGCTCCGGATGACGTCTGCCTGGATCAGCTGGACAAGTGGTACGGTGCCTCCTCTTCCCTTAACCCCCATCCCCCTTAACACTCCTCTTCCCTTAACCCCCATCCCCCTTAACCCTCCTCTTCCCTTAACCCCATCCCCCTTAACCCTCCTCCCCCTTAACCCTCCTCTTCCCTTAACCCTCCTCTACCCTTAACCCTCCTCTTCCCTTAACCCTTCTCTACTTTAACTCTCCTCTTCCCTTAACCCCCATCCCCCTTAACCCTCCTCTTCCCTTAACCCCCATCCCCCTTAACTCTCCTCTTCCCTTAAACCCCCTCCCCTGTCCCAGGTTCACAGGTCTTGTCCCCCTGTCCCAGGTTCATGGGTCTTGTTCCTG
>NW_028177602.1:0-15000 GCF_964030765.1 Micromesistius poutassou | reverse complement strand
ATTGCGCTCATAAATAAGTTGTTTTTCCTCTCTAATACACTCGGGCTCGGCTGGACTCTGATTGAACTTGACATAGGTCGCACCTTCTGACTGAGGCCGGACCCATTTGCTTGTTATTATCCCTTCAAATTGAAAACACTTAATCCTTAAAGAAACAGAGCAGGCTGCAGGACGCTTCTGCTCTTAAACTCTGTGTGCGCGCGTGTGTGTGTGTGTGCGCGCGTGCGTGTGTGTGTTCCAGAGTCGACATCTCAGACACGCTCATGTACGTGTATGAGATGCTGGGGGCGGAGCTCCTGAGTAACCTTTACGAGAAGCTCGGAAGACTGTTGACCAACACAGAGCAGCCCACGTCGTGGCAGGTGAGTGGCACACACGTCACCTGATGGTGTGTGCTTTTATACACGAGTCTTTGCCTATGCTTCTAAAGTAAACCGCAGCCGCCAACCAAGCCTGGCTGTAAGCGACTTAACGGGTGTTTTGTGCACAAGAAAATGGCTTCACTTTGTACGTCTCACCACACTGTGTTCTCCTCCCCCCCCCCCCCCTCTCCAGCACACAGAAGCACTGCTGTACGGCTTCCAGTCTATAGCGGAGACGATAGACGTGAACTACTCGGACGTCATCCCGGGTCTAATAGGGCTCATACCCAGAATCAACATCAACAACGTTCAGCTGGCCGACACGGTCATGTTTACTATAGGTAACGGAAACTCACCTGGCTCTGCACCCCTGCCTTCTGCCTCTGTCAGCAGCACCCCCTAAACAATGAGGACGTGAGAGCAGCCTGGAGTCTAATATGGAACGCTTCTTTCAATAATACTGGTGGCTATAACGTGTATTATACTGTACATGTATCCATAATAAGTGACATATATATATTTATGTCACTCAGTGGGTCTGTGTAATGTTTCTAAAAGAGATGGGCTGATCAAGTCGCTCTTCTTAAAGTTAAAAAAGCTTTAATAAATAGGCTAATTCATATTGGAATTCTTAAAAAGTTGCTAGCATGTTTCGGCCATTGTAGGCCTTCATCAGGGTGAGATCAATAAACAAGGTGTTCCGGCAGGTATATCAAGTCATAGCTGTTAGTTGACTCCAAATTAGGCAACAAATTACTCATAATAAAGCCTAAATCATGAAATATGATCACAAAATACATATATATCCATGACAAACATAGAATGGAACCAGTTGAATAACAATCATAGTATTACAATCATAATAATTTAAACAGTCACAAACAGCTCATCTAAGTAAAGGTCTGTGTAATGTATTCAATATATACTTTGTCAGACCAGTATTATGTTTTTCTTCAAATTGGGAAATTCCACAGCCCACCTTTTCATAACGGTCCGTACTCTGAAACATTTGTAGCGACGTAAAACATCACGCTTTCATGCTTTTAACACATCCAAGACCCCCCCCCCCACTACAAAAGTAGTCAAGTTTCAGTAGGGATGTGTCTCCCCACCGCCCTGTACATGTACAGCTGAACACAACAACATCATGTTTTCTTCCCCCCCCCCTTCTTTCCCCGACCCAGGAGCGCTGGCAGAGTGGCTGGCAGACCACCCGGTCATGCTGAGCAGCGTGCTGCCGCTGGTCCTGCAGGCCCTGGGGAACCCGGACCTCTCCGTCTCCTCTGTGTCCACGCTCAAGAAGATCTGCAGGGAGTGTAAATACGACCTGCCGCCCTACGCCAGCAATATCGTGGCCGTCTCCCAGGTAGGAGGAGCTGGCCTGGGAATTCCAGAGCCACATCTAGAAAAGCTGTAGGGTCTGGCAACGAGTAAATGAAAGTTTGGCCCGACTCGAGGGGGCGGCACCAAGCATGCGTTTGAAAATATCACTGCACGCAATTGGATAACACTACGACCAATCAGAAGAATACACAGGGTGACGTATCCAGAGCCCCATGTGCTGAGCTACCAGCGGAGCCAACCACTAGATAAGACTCTTGCCGTATCCGGTCGGTAAAACAGCAAAAATGTCCTTCTTGCAAAGGAAAGCTTTGAGCACCGTCTTCTGTTCCTCTTTTAGAGGAAAAGACGAGTCTAACTCTTTTATTGTAGCGGCCAAATCTGTTTCAAACTTTCAAGCTGGTGTTCATCCGGAGCCATCTTGCAATATTTACCGACTGATTCCGTAGCAGCGCAGCTGTCGTCTTCTGTTCAGCTCGCTTCTGGCCCCGCCTACATCAGATACACCGATGTGATTGGTTAATGTTCGGATCCAGGGGAATGAGTATGTTACTCGTTCCCAGAGTGACTCGCTGAGCAAACTCAAATTGTGCTCTCGCGAGAACTCCATTAGGGTAGGGCAGGAGCTCTGCACCTGCCCAGTGTTAGACTGAAAGTGACGGACCCCAGGATCTGAAGACGTAAATGAACCATGACGTAGCACCGAGGGATGGATCCAACGAGACACACCGAGCAAATAGCTTGTCAAGAAAATGTCAAAAAGGATATAAATATACATCTCAAAGTCAGCAGAGGAAGTCAGTGTCGGAACGACTCTTCAGAGTCTTTTGGTTGTTAGATAGTATTTTTGACTTTTAGATATTAGATATTCTCTATGTTTGCAGTGGGTACAGTCCTCTGTGATATGTCACACACATTCTGAGTTTTAAGATCCCGTTGTCCATCACTTTAAATATATTCATGCCTGGGGGTTCTTTTTTTTTTCGAGTAAATTTGCGTTAAAAAGTGCTCGCTGTTATCGGTTAAAGACCATGTTGGAAGAAACCTAAAGTTCAGAGTGGCTGGGGGTTGGAGTGTTGATGCCATTCTATAATAACGACACATAACTTGTGTCCGTCTCTTGCAGGAGGTGCTCATCAAGCAGATCCACAAGGTCAGTGTTCGTCCTGTCGTGTGGGCCCGTCCCCAGAAACCGCGCGCCCTTGCATTCAAAGTAGAGACAGCCGACACATAACTCTTGTTTTATTCTTGCATTATTTTTTATGGCTGTACTCTGTGGAGGTCGGCCGTCTGTGTGCACAAGTCTGTACGTGTGCTTTCGATGCCAATTTGGGGTGGTGGCGGTGGCTAAACATGCGCGCCTCTCTCCCCCCCAACCCCCCCCCCCCCCCCCCCCACAGACCAGTCAGTGTATGTGGCTGATGCAGGCTCTGGGCTTCCTGCTGTCTGCCCTCCCCGTGGAGGAGATCCTGAGGAACCTGCACTCACTCATCACCCCCTACATACAGCAGCTGGAGAAGCTGGCAGACGAAACGGTGTGTACGCACGATTCACGCACACACACACACACACACACACACACACACACACACACACACACACACACACACACACACACACACACACACACACACACACACACACACACACACACACACTCACACATGTGGTCCATTGTCCAAACGTTAACAAGAGCACGTACGAGCGTGTACAAATGAATACGTATGAATTAAATACATGCACCGATTGCAAATTTGCACGCACACACACACACACGCGTATGTACGGCATATGCCATACGTGGCAGGCGGCGTTGTTGGCCATTGGCCGCGGGAGCAGATCCTGTGGCTGTCTGGCCTTTGCAGGGGAACATTTCTCTGCAGGACCAGATGGAAGTTGGTCCTGCACCACAGGCTGAGAGTATATCAACATATTACACACACACACACACACACACACACACACACACACACACACACACACACACACACTGCAAGCAGGAGAAAAAATATGATAACTATCTAAATCAAATGTATTTCCTCAGGTTTAAACTATTGGGTGCTCTATGGGTGCACTGATGAAATGACATGATATAATGATGATATAATGATATAATGAAACCTGACCTGCTCGTTCAATGCAAAAAAATATGCAGCTGACGGTACCTAAAAATACTTGATGTAAAAATACGTAGCTTGATAATATCTCTGTGGGACAAATGTAGCCTCCTCTTCCTAATTCCTTGTTCCGCCATCATCAAAGACCTCTCTCCTGGGCTGAACAGAGGAATCGGTACAGACGTTGCTACTCCTCACTTTCTCGCTCCTTCTCTCTGCCTCCATCTCTGTCTCTTTCTCTATCGCTCTCTCCCCCGTCTTTCTGTCTCCGTCTCTCTCTGTCTCTCTCTGTCTGTCCGTCTCTCTGTCTATCTCAGTCTCTGTATCTCTCTCTAGCTCAATCAATCTCCTCTCCCCCTCTCTGACTCTGTCCTTGTTCTTCTTCCTCGTTGCCCCTGACACACCACCACCCGTTATGTGCATTATCTTGAGCTGTGGCCATTACCTCGGCGCAGAGACTCCAGACCAGTGTCTGACGGCCCCCTGGTGGAGAGTCGTGGACTTCAGCATCGGGGAGTGGCTGGGGGGGGGTTTGATGACGCTGACTAGAGTTAGAAATGATTTCTCGTGGGTGTTATTTTTGCTGAAGTTGTTTTTTCGCTCTCCGGTACGTGATGTTCCATGGGTACACATGGGTAAATTAATGTCTCTTAACGATGCCTTAATTACCCACATCACCTCTGAGGATTGGGGTGAGGGTGAAGGGGGTATGGGTAATGTGCATGAGTCAGGCTGGAGTGGGTGGACACAAGCATTCTGACGAGTAGCTGAACATCATGGAAGTGTGTCAAATGTGGTGGCCTCTACCGCTCTCAGTCTCGACTCTGAATCGATGCAATACATAGATAAGGAAGGATATCTGGTCAGGTGAAGAATGTTGTCTGCGTTGTCGGAGAAAGTCTATCTAATATGATAACAAATATATCATGCATGCGGCATACTTGACCTGCTAGTGTGTAGGCCTGGGCAATAAATGATCGTATCGTGATAGACTTTTGATCAATATCAATATAAAACATGTACAATAAGAGACTGGACCACCGGATCTAGCAGCTGGGTTTGTTACGCAAACACGGTTCCATATTTATTTACAATATTTGAGTGTTTTTCATTGTTGTGTCGACATTGGAGTATTTATCAATGAAGAACAGTGGAAGGTTGTATTAAGTGTTAAACAGAAGTGTTTAAATCCAGCATGGTAAATCCTGGTCTTTTTAGGTCATTAAAATAATCAATAGTTATTGATATCAATCAATATGATCGAGTTATATCGTGATATGTCTTTCAGCCTTATCGCCCAGGCCTACTAGTGTGTACCAGAGATGGGGCTATCCTCTGAATATTACCATATTCATATATACAGGATATTGTCATCCTCGTAGGAGCACTCGTCAACCCAGCGCTGGTAATCTCCTGGCAGTGTTCCCCCCCAACATAACCCCGTTGTTTGTCTGTGCCTCTTGGACCTCTCCAGCCCAACCCGTCCAATAAGCTGGCTATCATCCACATCCTGGGACTGCTGTCCAACCTGTTCACCACGCTGGACATCAGCAAGCAGGACGACGAGTCAGGGGACGGCTCGGCGCCGCCGGTTAAAACCACGCCCCCTCCACCCGGACCCAACCCCGTGAGTCGCCTAGCTCAACCGACCCCGCTGCAACGCCCGTCTAACCAGCCGTCGGAGTGGCTGGTTCGAATGGAGTCATTTGATCAAATCCAAGTGAAAAAGGAATTCATGATTCATGATGAAATTAAATGTTAAGTTAGTTAAGTTAAGTTAAGTTAAGTTACCCTTTATTCTCCCTTTTTGGGGGAAATTCTTTCTCTGCTTTTGACCCATCCGGGAGCCGGTGAACACCCAGAGCAGTGTGTAGAATAAAATACATCAAATGTTGGTTACATTAAATGGACATGCCTACAAATGTTGAATGTATGTATATATATGTCAAAAAAAATATGGTTCAAAAAAATATGCAATGTGTGAAAACACATTGCACAAATCAGACTTAACCTGACGAAACGGGACACAAGACGCAACTCCTCCACCCCTTTCAGATTTTGGTTTCCTTGACATTACATCTTAATTTAACTATTGAATTGTAAAAAAAAAATTAAAAAAAAAATCTGAATCTTATTGATCTCCAGTAAGTAACAGTAAAAAAAAAAAAATAAGCCCATTTTTTAAATTGATGTTTTTAATCGCAGCCTTTGCATATCACGTTCTAAGCGTTCAGCCCTAATAACATGCGTGCCTTTGGGTCCTCCAGGTGGTGGTGGTCCTGCAGCAGGTGTTCGCCCTGATCCAGACGGTCCTCAGCCAGTGGCTGAACGACTCCCAGGTGGTCGAGGTGAGGCGCAGGGCAAAATGAGGGTGGGTCCCAAGACCCGTGGGCCAATCGGTTGTGTTCACAGATAACCAACCAACATGTCTATATTTGAGGTGTGACTTCACAGCTCCGCCAATCATTGCTTTCGGTCGAGTGGTGATTGACGTGTGCGTGTGTGTGTGTGCGTGTGTGTGTGTCCTTCAGGCCGTGTGTGCTATCTTTGAGAAGTCTGTGAAGACTCTCCTCCATGACTTTGCGCCGATGGTGTCCCAGCTGAGCGAGATGCTCGGTCAGATGTACAGCACCATACCTCAGGCCTCTGCGCTGGACCTCACACGACAGGTAAGCACACACACGCACGCACGCACGCACACACATAACCACACACACGCACGCACGCATGCGCGCACGCACACATACATAACCACACATACACACACATAACCATATACACATACACACACACACACACACACACACACACACACACACACACACACACACACACACACACACACACACACACACACACACACACACACACACACACACACACACACACACACCTCCTCTGTTTATATTTTTCTCCAGATGAGAATAACTAACTTTGGACATTTGTTTATATAACTGCGGGGCAAATCCAATTGACTACACCCACCACCGGGATTTGACGTGTATGTGCTGATGAAGCCTTATTGTTTCAGATGGTTCATATCTTTGCCAGTCAAACGGACCACTTCCCACCCATCAAGGCTCTGTTTGAGCTGGTTACCTCGGTAACACTCTCTATCTTCCAACAAGGTAGGGGGTCTGGAGAAGTGAGGGGGCAGCAAATGATTCTCCATGTCTGTGCCTTTTATTTTTTTATATATTTTTTGTTTCGGCCAGATCCCTGATGCTTTACTGATTTGAATCGTTTTCTGTGTGTTTTGTTCTCCCTGCTTGTCCATCATCCTATTGAGTGTTTCGCACAACCAGAGGAGGTCCAATATGGATTCATTTCCACCATCGGTTTTCTTTAACGTAGCTAGAATCATGCGTTCATGCGTCTCCTCCTGACAGCACTTGGGAGGACAGTGAATGCTGTTTTACACATTTCTAGTCCACAGCGCAAGAGCACTATAGACGTTTCTGCCCGGGGGGGGGGGGGGTGGCTTTCATGAAGTTACGAAGAGGACGCTATGTCACCCTCGTCTTACCCAGTACTCCCAGTACAACCAGTATTGCTTTTACAACTAATTGTGAGGACAATTTACATTCTGGCCTTGGCAGATTGTCTCGGTCTGATAATACATTAGATGGAACGATTATGTCCTCCGCAATGTATCCTCAATGTATTCCTCATCAGTGTAATCTCTGATGAAGACCTATACTACTGGTATACTGCTAATGTATCGACTATGGACTTCTCTCATGATGAAGCACATCGAATAGGATTAGTTTTTTTTTAATGAGAATTACCAAACCTACTCCAGCCATCTCTTTGGATTACCCAGCTGCAGGTGGAACCTAAAGGTTCAACCCTATCCTGCGATCGCCAGTGACTCTTTATACGAGACCCGACAGTGTGTTCGTTAGTCACACTCTTGGCACACTCATAACACCCCATAACGTTGTCACCCCAAGTGTGAATGAGTGTCAATGTGCATATCATGTCTGCCTCTCCTGTCCTGTATGTTTTTTTTTTTATTATCGTGCACCACCCCCCAACCCCCCCCCCCCTCCCCCGCCCCGCCCACCCTTCTCTTGTGCTTTGACTGGTACAGTACTGGCTGTTCTGTTACCGCCTGTTAACGCTTTCTATTCACAGAAGGTGCCCTTGGGCCCTAGCAGGAGGACTTTAAACAGTGGCTTGTTCAGTTGGCTGGAGCTAAATAATATAGCACAGGAGGCTGCGTTCACCCAGGGAACCTCAAACATTAAGATTAACCTCGGTTGGAAGCAAACTAAAACACAGCTCTCGCGTCCAACTCAAATCACACGCGGTCAAGAATGCCCGGTCTTCGCGGCGCTGCCTCCACTTATGGAATAATTGGCATTGGCATCATTGTCATGGAAACGGAGCCAACTCTTAACAATGCACACTTGGTGGTGGGGTGTTATGTAAATCGTCCTGTTTCTCCATTTTCTAAGTGGCACAAAAGCACCACATCACAGTATAGCTAGACTGCTATCCAGCAGTTCTAGTTGCCAAAGAAAGTATTGTGGGAAACTGTGTGCATTTTGAGCGGGGGGGGGGGTGGGGGAACGGATGACGTCTCAAAATGAGGCACGAGTTGAGAGGCGTTTAAGGGCAGGTGTGTGACTACGATCCATGCCAGTGTAAGATTCTAGGTGTGAATCGGTGTGTTTCGCTGCAGCCCTCTGAACAAGCCAAACGCAGGGTTTGATGTTAAAATTGTGTACACGTTTTTCGCAAAAGATGGGGTTTGAGCAGGAATCTTGTTGGGCGTCTGGGAACAGCTAAATCCAGGCGCCCACTACAGGAGCTTTCCAACCTATTGTTTTTTTTTTTCCATTCCCGCCAAACCATACCTGTTTGTTAAACCTCACAATAATCCAACGTAAATTAATCGACAACGTATCCCACAGGGTTGTTAACTGTAAGATGTTCCATAACACTGTTGTAATGTCTTGTAGTTTGTGTCCAGCATCAGGGATGGCATGGTCAAATTTTTTGGTCACACATTTAACACCCAAGGAGTTGACACAACAAAATTAGGGGGAGAAAAAAAGGGGGGGGGGGGGGAAATCTAGTCAGAGCAAGCTCACTTTAACCGCTCCCCTCGATACATTAACGTACGTTTCTTCAGGCTCTCTGGCTCATCAAAATGCTTGGTTTCCCCACTGTGCGTCTTTGGGAAAACAACATTTCATGGGTGGAGCATTTCTTGCCATTTTTTATCGGTCACAGTAGCAGAGGTGCCTCCTGGGTTCCCACTCCAAACCCACTTTTACTTTTGTTTTGTTTTTCCAAAAGGTTGATATTCTTTTTTTCCGTTACTTCTGTTTTTTCTCTCCAAACGGACCCATGTCTTTGTCTTCTGCTCGTTCTTTCAGTTGATTCCGTTTTTTACCCCCCCACCACCCCCCCAAGACCCTCGCCAAAGCTTCATACGCCCCTTCTTTCCTCCAACCCACCCCCCCCCCCCCACGTTCTCCCCTCTTCGTCCCTTACTCACGTGTGAATTATTTCGATGAAATATTTTTGAGTTTACCTTTTATTTCCACATGACTGTTGAATCTGTTCCGTTGCTGTTTGTATATTATTATTATTCTTCTCTTATGATTTGTTAAGTTTCATCTTTATTATATTTTAGGACCCAGGGATCATCCTGATATTGTTGATTCATTTATGCAACTCCAAGCTCAGGTGTGTTTATGGTTTCTTATTTCATTCACTTTGGGTTTTCTCTCTTGTAACTCTCTCTCCTTCAGCCTGTCTTCTTGTTTCTCCTCTCTTATCTCCTTTTCTTTCTTTATTTGGATACTCTCACTTCTCTCTCTCTCTCTCTCTCTCTCTCTCTCTCTCTCTCTCTCTCTCTCTCTCTCTCTCTCTCTCTCTCTCTCTCTCTCTCTCTACCACTCACTGTCCTTTTGTTACTGGGTCATACTGAAACCCGTCACATGGGCAAGGTGCTGGAATGAAACGTGATGAGGGCATGATTTGAACTGGAGTCTCGGGCTTCACCTCAAATGCTCGAGGAAAATAAGAGTCATCTACTAGCGAAGGGGGCATAGAAGGGAGTTGTGTCCTTATGAATTATCCTTTCCTTTTGAGGCAGCAAATAGAATCGTATGCCTTCATAAAATTAAAATAAAATTCAACCTAAGGCCTGGTTGGCCGGACAACACAACTATCTGGTAATACACAAGTCATCTAGGTAAGGTACATTGTGGGCTTCCTGGTTTAGAGTATCACATTTACAGTGTTAAGGTGTTTTTTTTTGCTTTCATAATACATTATGGGCTGTACTCCACCTAATGAGACCTGAGATTAACTGGTTATGGTTGGTAATCCATCTCTATGAAACCTTTGTCAGCATACTCTTAACTGAACTACAAGACATTCAAACTAGCATACTGGAGAACTTGCCCTTCAATGCATCCCTGTTTTATCTGCATTTAATTGGCCATAACTGTTGGGGCTTGAAGGGATTGTCCACTCACATAAGGTCCTATAGGTGGAAACCTTTTGATCGATAGTCAATTATGTATGAGTGAGAATCAGGTGATCACTTTATCCATCTTCTGGCTTGTAAGAAACCCAAGATGACCTCTTATTGTCTCTGAGCCATGTCCTCTACTGCAAGGTCATTCCAGCCTAGAGCCGGTCACAGCCCAAATTAATTAATATTTACTCAATATTAATCAATTTAGATTAATTGGCTAACGGCTCTAATTGCTATATAATTTCATCTACCCTTTTCATTCTTCTTCATTGGCTTTCTATCCTTGGATAGATCTGACCTTCATCTCTCCCTCTCTCCCCTCTCTCTCCCATCCTGACTGAGTTCATTCTTACCAGATGAGTTGTGATTCTCTTTATCTGCACATGTCAGTTACTTCTGTTGCATATTCAGTCCAGTCAACCAAAAAACAAAACAACTTAGTAATGCTTCAAGTAAAATAAATGACATATTTTTCTTAAGTTACAAAGCAAAAGAAAAAAGGAAAAACGCCATTACCTTTATTTTGAGTTTGATACCTCAGTGATTACTTTTGAATGTTTGACATTGTTTGATTATGCAGTCAGTTGATTATACCTCCTGTGTTGTGTATAGAGGAGGAGCTCTGTATGAGTCTGGACATTAGATCGCATCCTAGTCGCTCTACAGAGCCGTAGCTTCCTAGTCGTAGCGTGTTGCCGGCCAGATCTGGCTGCCAGGCGTAGAGCCGGCTACGCTGGAGCACACAGTGGATATCAATTGGAGGTTAGGGCTAGGTGTGTTGTTGTCGCCCAGGGCCAGGGCCCACAGACACCAACCTCTGCTCCGTGCCTTTTGTTTCTGCCTCCTAGGCTCTCAAACGGAAGCCAGATCTGTTCTTGTCAGAGAGCCTTGATGTGAAAGCGGTGTTCCACTGCGGTAAGTGTGCGTCGACGTTCACACACCCACACTGACACACACAACACACACACAACACACACACACACACACACACACACACACACACACACACACACACACACACACACACACACACACACACACACACTGCCGGCGCCGTAAAAATAACAAACTAAATCCTTTTGTTCATATATTCTTTTCCTTCACTCGCTCTCTCCTTCTCTTATTTAGGAATCCTGTCACTCAAATTTCCGGAGGCTCCGACCGTCAAGTCGACTTGCTTATTCTTTGTAAGAAAACACAAAACTCTCAAAATGTCTCAATCCCCCAGCGGTAGGATACTAGGGAATGTTTCTTTAACTGTGTGTGTGTGTGTGTGTGTGTGTGTGTGTGTGTGTGTGTGTGTGTGTGTGTGTGTGTGTGTGTGTGTGTGTGTGTGTGTGTGTGTGTGTGTGTGTGTGTGTGTGTGTGTGTGTGTGTGTGTGTGTCAGACGGAGTTGCTGCCCCACTGCTCTGACGTGCCCCCGGTGGCCAGGGTGGTCCAGGAGGATGGCAAGGTGTTGATACAGGCCCTGCTGGAGGTGGGGAGAGCTGCCTCCGTCCCCGACACCACACTTTGATTTAGATCGCTTTATTCGTGCGTGCTTGCCCCTTTTTAAAACCATGCTACCAAAAGCACCAGTGCTATACTACTGACACTCATAATAATTCTGCTAATAATAGTGATCATTCCCCTGGTCCACCTCCGTCCTATCAGCGGTTGTATTCACCAGCACTCAGACAGTGTAACGTTGTATTCACCAGCACTCAGACAGTGTAACGTTGTATTCACCAGCACTCAGACAGTGTAACGTTGTATTCAC
Source organism: Micromesistius poutassou (assembly GCF_964030765.1). NCBI lineage: Eukaryota > Metazoa > Chordata > Actinopteri > Gadiformes > Gadidae > Micromesistius > Micromesistius poutassou. Next base: position 2,921 of record NW_028177602.1, on the reverse strand, counting down.
CAGCACTCAGACAGTGTAACGTTGTATTCACCAGCACTCAGACAGTGTAACGTTGTATTCACCAGCACTCAGACAGTGTAACGTTGCCGTTTCCCAGGGGATCGGGGGCGGCGTCTCTCGGAGTCTGATGGACCAGTTCGCCGAGGTGCTCTTCAGCATGAACAAGAACTGCTTCTCTCTGCTGACGCTGTGGCTGAAGGAGGCCCTGCAGCCGCCCGGCTTCCCCTCAATGCGGCTCACGCCTGAGCAGAAAGACACCTTCTCTCAGCAGATCCTCAGGTAGAGCTTCAACCCTGTGCTGATGATTAGGGATCCACCCATATGGATTTTTTAAGGTGCCGATACCGATATTTTTTCCATCAGCCGATGACCGATACGCCGGTACCGATTTTCTTGAGCTGATACTGCTTTTGCTCCCTCAATTTAAATCATAAAAATGACACGATGATGATGATAACAACTTTTACAAGTCTCAATTTAAAAAAGGAACATTTATTGAACTGTCTGTAAATCATGGTGGGGAAAAAAAAAATGAAAAAGAAAATCTGCAAAAAAATCAGCCGATGCCGATACACGTAAAAAAAAAAAAAACGCAAATATCGGCGGGCTGATATATCGGTCGATCAGTTATGCTGTTCCTTGGTAGTTCGTCTGTTGCAGGGCAGGGCATTGTGTTTGTGTCATATGCATGTTGTGACATAAAGGGAGGATATATTTTGGGATTTAACTAATCAACGTTCACCCGGTATTAGATAAATTAGCTTATATTTTCCATGTGTGTATTGAATAATTTATGCTCAAGATCACATTGTCAGATTGTGGATTTTGTCCAAATGATTATATCCGTTGTCAAATAACATTTACATTTTAGGGTGTTTAGCAGACACTTTTATCCAAAGCGACTTACAATAAGTACATTCGTCATAAGAAGTGAAACAATATATCGCCGTCGGTACAGTAAAGAAGTGCAAGTACTGACAATCGCCAGGCCAACCCCATTTCCCGTATACAGCAGTGATAGCTAGCTACTGCAGATGCTACACAATTAAGTACATGCTACACAAGATGCATATGCTACACAATTAAGTACATGCTACACAATTAAGTACAATGAATGAATACAACGTGCATTAAGTGCGTTCATTAAGTGCCAGGACGTACAACAGACAAATAAAGGGGACTGAATGGCTATGCAGAGTCTGAAGGTGAACTCTGAACAGGTGAGTTTTGAGTCTTTTGCAGAAGCTGGAGAGTGACTCGACAGGGAGCTCGTTCCACCACTGTGGTCCCAAAACAGAGAAGAGTTGTGATTCTGTTAACAGAGGATATATATTTGTTTATTTATATTTAGATTTGGGGCGGCATTAGCTCAGGGGGTAGAGCAGGTTGGCTGGTAACCGCAAGGTTGCTGGTTCGATCCCCAACTCCTCCTCGCTGAGTGTCGAGGTGTCCCTGAGCGAGGCACCTAACCCTAACTGCTCCCGACGAGCTGGCTGTCGCCTTGCATGGCTGTGTGAATGTGTGTATGAATGGGTGAATGTCAGGCAATATTGTAAAGCGCTTTGGATGGCCACTGGTTACAAAAAAATGCGCTATATAAATGCAGTCCATTTACCATTTACCATTTGTTTCACACCAGCATTGTTTCACACTAGCATTGACATGCAGTCTCATCCCCTCCTTTCTCCTCGTCCATGCTGCAGGGAGCGCGTGAACAAACGGAGGGTGAAGGACATCGTGAAGGAATTCACCCTGGTGTGCAGGGGGCTCCACGGTACAGAGTACGCCGCGGAATACTAACACAGAGGACTCTTGAACTTTGACCCACGAACGTCAACCGACCCCCCCCCCCTGCCATTGGTACAAAACCAGCAGGACGCCCCCCCCCAACTCCACCTCGGGAACAGAAGCAGACACAAAGGGAAGATGATATATTGCAGATTGTGTACCTAACCCCCACCCCACGCCCCGACTGCACGGTCATCAAGAGGTGGAAACATTCCAGGAGGCCGCTGTCGTCAGGAAGAGTAACAGAACTGTCCGAACAACTGGCCACTATCTTTCTGCGTCCCCCATTTTTTAAAATTGTTTTAATTATTTTCGTTTACTCTCTCCACCCTGTTTCTTTCTCCTCTTTCCCCCCCCCTAATGGACCTTGATTTATTCAGTTCCTTCAGTGGGGAACGCACCACCCTTTCCACTGCCCGACGTTTGCCATAATTTCTTCCCGACTTCCGCCTCCCCGATTTTGAGTCTCTGTCCAAAACAAAGTGGATGTCTGTGCCGTGCATAGCTAGTGAATAACATATTAGGGTTAAAACACACAGAGGAATTATAATCAAGTCTTTGTAAAAAAAAAAAAAGAGTACGGAGAGGTTATCCCTTCCGCTGGTCACAGGAGGAAACGGACGTGGCCGGATCCGGGGATGGGATTCTGCAGACTACTCACGACTGTATCCCCCTCCCCCCCCTCCCCCTCCCCTCCCCCCCCCCCTTTCGCCTTCGCTATACTTTGCATTTGCCAAATCAATGTTGATTGTTTTGTGGGACGAGAGTTCTACCGGCGTGGCACATCTCTTGGTAGTTGCCTTTGTGGGGGCACGAGTTGACACATTGAACATTAAAGACCACAAGACGGGCTCACAGGCAACAGCTGGCAACAGTCTGATGCCAAACCCTATATGTATACAGTAGATGTATATGTGTGTGTGTGTGTGTGTGTGTATATATAATATATATACATGTATATATATTACATATACATATATATATATATATATATATGTAGGGCTTGTACCTCATGTACATATCTCACACAGACTGTAGATTCCCTGGGATGTAGAATGTTGAATTTCTCGTGTAGCCCCTTAGGGAATGCAGGGCGGGGATGATACTGGGATGATACTGGGAAGAACTACTCC
>NW_028177603.1:0-15905 GCF_964030765.1 Micromesistius poutassou | reverse complement strand
ATACAATCTAGGATTCTAATCTAGTCTGAGCACAGTGTGACACCATGTTCATTTAGAAAGAACGCAACACACATTCATCACATGATCATCAATGGGAATATTAATCAAGCCTGTGACTTTGCCTGTGTCTGGCAATATTATGGAAATCGTGTTATTTCAGAATTCAAATTAATAATTAAAAAACGTGTGTGTGTGCAGGTGTTCATCCAGGGAACGGCAGCCGAGTGCGGTCGCGTCCTGACGGCCATCTTGGAGCAGAGACGCCTCTGCCCCCTCATCTCCCCCTTCTTCACCCCCAACGCCGCGCCCAATCAGGTGGTCTCCCTCTACCAGGACGTGGTGACATCACTGCACCCCGACAGCGCTGACGTCATCTTCATGCTGCTCACCAAGGTGGGGGTCCAGTCCTGGGGTCGTGGTCGCGAAAGGCCTTTTCCACCTGGCTGCCATCTTGGCTCTGAACGCTAGCGAACCGACTGCACCGATCCGCATTCAGCTCCCAAACGGCTAGCTAGCGCTTAGCACCAAGATGGAGCCAAGGTGGCCACTATGTGAACAAGGCACATGATGACGAGGTGCCAGGTTTTCTCTTAACAGGCGTCTAGTCCACAGGTGAAGACAAGATAGTATACATTTACATTGAGGGCATTTAGCGTTAACGGGCATTGACGCTTTTATCCAAAGCGACTTCCAATAAGTACAATTATCAGAAACAAGAGAAACAACAATATATCGCTGTCGGTACGGTTAGGATGTTCATAGAACCAAGTGTCAAGCGCTAACAATCGCTCGGTTACCCCCTTATCCAAATATAGCTAGTATACAATGCTACACGATGCTAGCTACTATTTTTAATTGAAATCTGATGCAATAGAATGTATCCTCAGATTCATTCAGTCACACACGACTCCACCCCTCTGACCTGCTGCTCTGTATCCCCCCCCCCCCAGTTCGACCTGCCCCAGTGGCTGAGCGAGGCCCAGCCCTCCTTCTCTGAGCGGAGCCGCCTGCTGGAGCTGGTGCACGGCGCGCTGTGTGTGTGCGGGCCGGACCCCGAGCCCGACCTGCTCACCCCCTTCCACCTGTTCACGCGCCACTGGGTCAAGCTGCTGCGCCACCACTTCCCCGACCACTACAGCGACGGCCTGCGTCTGCTCATGACCAGTGAGCCTCTCAACCTCCGCTATTCAATTCAGTTTGAATTCAATCCAATTGTTCTGTGTAAAGCCCGTAATCACAGGTACAGTCGCAAAGGGCTTAACAAGCCGTATATTCATGGCACCCCCCCTGACCCTAGCCCCCCCGGAGAGCAATAGAAAACTCCCTTCATTAGCCAGGAAGAGGGTTAGGGTCTCTAACTTAGTAATTGGGCGACAGTTTCAGTTTCAGGGGTCTTAAAATGTGGTCTGTGAAACCCATTGAGACTGTAGGTGGTACTTAGGGGCTGTACTTGCCTTGCACTGCAGCATGCAGTGATGCATGAGCACTCTGCAGAGCAGCTTGTGTTCAGCTCCAAGAAGCAAAGTCAACGCCGATAGTAAATGTTCTCAGAGATGTGAATCAGGATCAGCTCTAGACTCTGGGTTTAAAACGTGAAGTCTCACCGCGGCCCCCTGTCCCGTGCCCCCCACCCCCCCCCCCCCCCCCCAGGCTCCTCGGACCAGCTGCTGGCCCCCGAGTGCTGGAAGGAGACCCTTCGCCTGCTGGGCTGCCTGCCCCCTCCCCGGAGTTCGAGGGGCCCCGCGGAGCCCGGGGCCGGCGGGGCGGACCCCCAGGGCCCGGCCGTGGGCTCCCCCGCCGCCCACTACAGGACCTCCGTCAGCCTCTCCCCCCAGCAGGTGAGGAGCGGGGGTCTGCGTGATGGAGACCCACAGAGGGATTCATAAGTGTTATCAAGCCCAGACCAGAGACATGTGGTGGCAGGACAAGTGTTATGCATTAGAAAGTATAACATTTTAAAAACACAATGCATTTAGCAGACACTTTTATCAACTTACAACCACTCATACACACATTCACGCGCCGACTGCGGCGTCAACCGCGCACGGCGACCGCCAGCTCTCCGGGGACAGTGAGGGTGAGGCGTCTCGCTCAGCTGACACTCTAGAACTAGAATGAGCCGGGGATTGAACTAGCAACCTTCTGGTTACAAGTACACTTGAACTCCTGAGCCACTGCCGCCCCCCCCTAGAGCAGACGGGGTAACGTCGCGGCCCTCTGTGTTGGCCCTGCAGGCCGCCGAGACGGTGGACTGGCTGAGCGACTACTTCCTGCGCGGCCGCCTCAGCAAGCCGGACCTGCGCAGCTTCGGGCTGTACTCGGCGTGGACGCCGTACGTGGGCGACGTGGTGACCTTCTGGGGCCACCTGGGGGCCTCCCTGCTCAACACCCAGCTCAGCAGCTGCTCCAGGGAGCCCGTGGGCGGCGCTAAGGTCCTGGCAGGTAAACGTCTACCCCCCCCCCCGCCCCCCCCCCTCTGCAGACCAAACGATTTCAAAGTAAGAGTTCTTTCAAGTAAAGTTTTTTTTCAAAGTAAAGGTTTGACTGACTCACTCCTGTCCAGCCACCATCTCTCTCTCTCTCTCTTCCATCGAGAATGTGGACTTATTTTTTCATCTACCTTTGTACTCCTCGGACTGTGTGTACAGACATGGATTCTGTCTTATTTTAGTACTTTTATTTTTTCAAATCTCTTTTTATTCCACCGCTGTCCTGTCCTGTGCAGTGGCTCCTGTGTTTCCCTTCTGATCGATACGTTATATCGAGATATATTGATCTGTATGTGTCTGCCTGCTGGAGTCTTTAAAGGTGAAAGTTGTTTTCTAAACCCTGACTGTGTTTTCCAGGGGTGAACTCGGTGCACAGTAAGCTGGTGGATTTGTTCAAGCCCTGGATCTTCCCGTTGGACACAGACGACCCCAGGTAAAGAGGAGGGTGTGGGGGGGCTCTGGTTGTGTCCTGCTGTCTGTCATTACTGTTTATCGGTGCAGGACACCCTGTTCAGGGTAGAGGTCTTCACAGGTCTAAATAAGCTCTTCCCTGAACATAACCCTTACCACTCAATGGATCCGTCCATTTGAAACGAAACACAGATCTGACCCAGAACTGCCGTCAGTTCAGCTAGAACGTGGAGGGGATGCCAGGGTCAGGGGGCTGGTTCATGGTAGGGGGGTCCGTCGACAGAGCTCTAGTTTATGACACTATACCCCCTAATCCATTCAAGATGCATCGCAAGTAGACCACCGCTCTGAATCCTATACACAAGACAGCCTGCTCCTTCAGCGAGTGAGTCCCCCTCTCACGGTCCTGATGCTGTTCCCTAGCAACCCCAGGTGTTACCCCTGGCTGGAGACGGATGCTGCTGCGGCGGGCCGCCTGGTGGGCCTGTACGCCCACCTCACCGACACGCTGCACAGCAAGTTCAGAGGTCAGTCCCCCGCATCGCTGAGGTCACACAGGACTTGGAGTCAAGCTCTGTCAGAATGGAACAATGTGTACCAATCCTGAAAGGGTAAAGGACGGGGAGGTGTGTCCCTATGGTTACCAGACAACCTTCTGTGGGCTCTCATTTGACATTGCCATTTTATGCAATGGTAATTGGGCAATTAGTGCTGTCCCTGACATTTGATTGTGTGTGTGTGTGTGTGTGTGTGTACGTGTGAATGTGTGTGCACGCTTTTGTGTGCACGTAGACTCTGCATAGCCTCCCCCCTTACCCCTCCAGCCCCCCACACCCCTCTTACGCACTTATTGTAGGTTGTACGTCCTTGCACTTAAAAATAGTACTTTGTAATAGTAGCCTTGTGTAGCAGCTATCTAGCTATCTAGCTGTCTTTGTTGTATACAGGGAATGGGTTAACCTAGCGATTGTTAGTGCATGGCCCATGGTTCTATGAACATCCTTACTGTACCGACAGCCATATATTGTTGTTTCTCTTTCTTCGGAACAAATGTACTTATTGTACGTCGCTTTGGAGAAAAGTGTCTGCTAAACGCCCTGAATGTAAACGTAAACACGCGTGTTTTCCCAGAGCGCCTGCTGCCGGGCCAGCGGGGGGCGCTGTGGCTGTGCATGATGAGGTACTGCGAGAGCTGCACTTCCCCCCGCACCCCGGACTACCTGCTGTACCTGTACCACACGCACCTGCGCAGCCTGCCCTGGGCCCAGCTGCACCCCGACACCCAGCTCATGGAGCAGCTCTTCAAGGTAGGGCCCCCGGGCCTGCACCGTCACCTACACCGTCAACTACACCGTCAACTACACCTACACCGTCACCTGCACAGTCACCTCCACTTACACCTACACCTACACATTACCTCCGCTGTCACCTACAGCTCCACCTCCAGCTACACCGTCACCTACACCTACACCTACAGCTTCACCTATACATACACCTAGACCGTCACCGCCACCTACAGCTTCACCTACACCTACACCCAGACCGTCACCTCCACCTACACCTACAGCTTCACCTCCACCTCCACCTGCACCATCACCTCCACCTACACCTACAGCTTCACCTACACCTCCACCTACACCGTCACCTAGAACACACGCGCTGTGGAGCCGCTGCTGGTGGTGCAGACTTTAGAAAGCCCTTTCTGGAGGGCGTGTGGAGAAAGGTTGACTATTTCTACTGTGCCCCTGCAACCATTATTAATAACACGTCTAACAAACATCTCTATTTATAAAGCACTTAGCTCTCCCTCCTGGAGTCCATCCATCTGTAAACAATGACGTTCATGAGTCCAAAGGCACAAAGAAACAGACGGTACAGAAGCCCAGACGTCTGCTCGCGTTCTGTCCGTGTGCAGGTGGAGAGAGGAAGTCCCAAGAGCTGCTTCCTGTTCCTGGGGGAGGTCCTCTGCGGGGTGAACTGGGTCAGCGTGCTGAGCGACCACTTCCAGCCGCCGCCGCCGCCGGCCCGCGCCCCGTCGGCCTACCCCGCCCTGGAGCCCCAGGGCGACGCCCACACCATGCTGGTGTACCTGCTGCACATGCTGGTGTTCCTCACCAAGGAGGAGGCGCTCCTCAAGCTGCCGGTGAGTCCGCCGCCGCCGCCATGACAACCGGCCACCCACACCCCCCATCAACGATTTCAAATGTTCTGCCTGTATGTGTGTGTGTGTATGTCAATCATGACCCCCATTGCACTCCCGATCATCCCTGGAAGGATGGATCCCCCACTCTGCGTTCCTTCTCACAATTTCTTCCTTGCTAATTCATGTTTTTTTGAGTTTTTTCTTGCCCTCTGGGAGGCTATGGGGGGGGTGTCATAAATATATGGACTGTTCAGCCCTTTGAGACTGTACCTGTGAGTAAGGGCTATACAAATGAAATTGAATTACATTTAATTTAGAACCCTCACTTCACCGCGATGAAGACCCTTAGCTCACCACTAGAGGAAGGACACACGTGACTCCCATAGGGATGAGGGTCGTGTGACCGGAGGGTCATGTGACTGGAGTAGCAGGTGTCATGGCTCCAGCGGCGGTTTAAATGCAACATAATTCACCTTTCAATCAGGGAGCAAAGAGATTCATACAAGGCTTATTCACTTAGGTGGTGACATAGTGAAGAAGATTGTAGTGACTCCCCCTCCTTGTTCTACCTCTTGGATCGACCCACAGGACTCCCCCCTGCTCAGCCTGTTGGTGCAGTCCTCCTCCCTGCCCTGGCATGAGGTGGACCTGCCCTCGTACCAGGGCATCATGGGGTACGTGGGCACCCACTACCCCGCCTCGCTGCTGCTCAGTACAGACTCCGCCCCCCAGCTGCTGGTCCAATCGCTGCGCAGCGCCGCCGGACTCTGGCCCCGCCCCTACGGGACTACACACAGGGTGAGATGGGAGGAGCCGGGGTTTGGCTCAGTGTTACCCCACCGTGGGGTCGGGGCCCCTCGGGGTCCCCTGATACATACAGGGGCCAGGGGACCACTATAAGATAGAGATATGTATAGATATAGATAGAGATATTTATAGATATAGACATATATATGTATAGTATAAGTATAGATATATATGTTATATATTTGATGGTAAATTGTGTGTGTGTGTGTGTGTGTGTGTGTGAGTGTGTATGTGTAATACGATAAAGATATGTATATATATATATACAGATATATATGTGATATATTTGATGGTACATTCTTCATTGACTGACTCCCCCACTGTGGGCAGATTACGATGCAGCATCCTGTTTATTCTTGGCAGCGTTGTGGTTCTAGACCGTCAGACGGATCTGGAGTGTGGGAGTTTTTTTAATCAATACAATATGCACTAGCACACTCCGACTCACAGGCCCTACGGTTTAGACGCTCCAGTCGCCCCGATTCATACCAAATATTCCCAAAGTGAATGTGGGTTTGAAGGTTTGAAGAAAGGCTCTGTCCATACAAACAGACTCCTAATGAAACCACGAGCAAACCAACCATGAGCAAACAAACCAATTAGCAGTGCTGATGGTGCAAAACCTCCACGTGTGTGGGGAACAAGCAGATGCAAGATGGGGTTGCAAGCTTTCTTTGTGACCCCAAAAATGGGGTCACGGGCCCAACAAAGGGTTAGGGGTCAACCGAGACACTCCATAAACAGTCAGCGCAGTACAAGTGACGCCATCCTAACCAGTGTCCTGCTCTTCCCCCCCCCCACCCTCTGCCTCTATCAGCCTTCTGCTTCTGTGTCTGCCTCTGTTTCCCAGGAGGCCACGGTGAAAGCAGGGGTGTGTGTTAGCTGGTGCGTCCAGTCACTGGTCACCCTGGAGCAGGGAGGCGGCGGCATCAGCCTGGCCGGCCTGAAGGCCCAGCTGGAGAGCCTGCTGGAGAGCGTCATCGCCTTCAACCCGCCCGGTAATGGAGACGCCAGGCCCCGATATGCTAACGTGGCATGTATGCTAACGTAGCATATATGCTAACCGATCAATCTCTCAAAGTCTTGCTTCATCAAATCAACAGAAAACTGGAAACCGAAAAACCGGTGCATTTTACAGATGCCAAATATTGACAGATAGCACGTACTGCTGAGGTGATCCTTCAGGTGGGATGGTTGACCACTAGGCGGGGGGGGGGCTTCTACTGAGCCCCCTGCACCCATTATTAATAACACTACTAATAAACATGCTCATGCTCATGTTCTGCGGGGACGTGACCGTCAGCCTAGCCGACCGGTGCTTGACTTCTCGTCCCCAGCGTTCAAAGCCCTTCTGGCTGTGATTGGTCCCCTAAGGATAACTGAGTCAGGTGGTGCACCGATAACCAATAGGAAGGATTCTCGCTCCGGACACTTTGAAGACCTCGCCGTGGAAACAGCCACGTGAGAGGTGGAGAGGGATTAGAAGCCGCCTGCTTGTCTTCATCTCCGTGTCTCCAGTGGGCTGACATTACAAAGATGAAATAATAAATATTAATCATCAAGTCGGTTTTAATTGGAATGTAATCTGTTTGAATTGTAGGGCGTTTCCTTCACCAATCAAACTTCTTGTCTTCCCCCCTCCCTGTTTGTAAACTGGCCACCGTCATCACATTGAAACGTTAGAAACTAGTGTCAAGTTTAAATAATGTAGCATATAGATATAAATGTCTACCTCATGAACTATTTACACGCCTACTGCTCAAACTGTGTGGAGTGGGTGTGGAGATATATTAGACGTATTCATTTTTCATTGTTTCTACTGGTCTGTTTTGACTGGCCACTAACCGGCCACTAACTGGGCGGTGCAGTTTGAATGCATGGCGGGAATGTCCCCGCTGGCACCCAGTCCATGACATTCATCGTCCTGCAAATCAGAGCTGTCATCAGTAGGCTCAGCGGCTCAGAGGCTCAGCCACCATGGTGTCTCCTCTTTTGGCCGTCGACGTTCACCACAACTGACGTTTATTTCAAATTCAAACCTTTGTAGATCTTCTAGATTGCCGTGTTAAAGGTTCCCCCTCTCCTCTCTCCCCTCCAGAGACGGGTCTGGAGCAGAGACACATGGCCCTGTGTGGCCTGTTCAGCCAAGCCCTGTCCCTGCTCAACAGGGTGGGCGTGTCCACGGGCGAGGCCCTCGCCGCCCATGTCATTTCCTGGCTGGACAGGAAGGCGCGAGCGTTCCCCATCCTGCCGCTGCTCACCGCCTGCTCCCAGGCTCTGGCCTCGGTGCGTCACATGACCCGCATCATGGAGGCCTGCATCACCGCCTACTTCGACCACGGTACGCCCACAGAGGGTGGAGTTTACATCTACATTAACATTTACATTAACATTGACATTTAGGTCTTTTAGTCGCTTTTATCCAAAGCGACTTACAATAATTACATTTGTCCGAAGAAAGAGAAACAACAATATATCGCTGTCAGTACAGTAAGGATGTTCATAGAACCAAGTGCCAAGCACTAACAATCACTAGGTTAACCCATTCGCGGTATGCGACAGCTAGGTTAAGATGCTACACCATGCTAAGTAGTATTTTTAAGTGAAAGGACATACAACATACAATAAGTGCGTAAGAGGGGTGTGTGGGGGTCGGGGGGTAAGGGGGGAGGCTATGCAGAGTCTAGGTGGACAAATGAGTCTTGAGTCTTTAGCGGAGGCTGGATGTTGAACCTAAGGCCAGTCACAAAGGGATGGGTTCTGATTGGTCGGCCTGTGATCATTCTCCTCTTCCAGCGGAGGAGGAGTCTGTGGGCTGGGGGCCCGTGTTGGCGTCCCTTCAGGTGCCCGAGCTCACCATGGAGGACTTCCTGTCCGAGAGCCAATCGGGAGGCTGCTTCCTGACCCTGTACGCCTTCGTCCTGCAGCGGCTCAACACGGAGCACACGGCGGCCAATGACAGGAGGACCTTGGCGCTGCTCAACTCGTGGACCAATCAGGTCGACCCTAGGTGGGTCCTGATCTCCAGACCTCACGTCCTCTTAAAGCGGTTCTCCTGCTTCCAGCCAGGGTTCTTCTTCAGAACTTTAACTGACAAACATCTCAGGCTCTGACCCGGTGTGAAACATGGAGGACGCTTCACGTTCTCCCGTCAGCATTAACCAGAGCAGTGGTTCTCAAATGGGGGTACGCATACCCCTGGGGGGGGGGGGGGTACTTTTAGGGTATTGAGAAAGTTTAGGAAAAAAGAAAAAAAAAAGCTATAATTAAAAAAAGTCTAATTTTCATTTCTGTTGGCTAAGAGATTAGCTAACAGAGATGAGCCAACAGTTGCAAGAGATTAGCCAACAGTTGCATGAAGCACAGGCCCAGGTTTCTCACTCAATTATGAGTATTTAATGTTCATGTTTACACTGCCAAATAGAACACTGACACTCCCAAAAGGGTTTTCTGTCGGTGAAGGTGGTTCTCAGCTGAAAAAATGATCTTAGAGGGAATACACCAGTACAAAGAGTTTGAGAACCACTGAAGTTAGAGGCTCCACGAGGAGCGGCAGAACATTCCTCTGGATATTAAAAGTGTGGCTGGTCGTGTTTCGTGCAGCGGGCCCGGGGACGAGGCCAAGCTGTTCCTGTGGTGGCACAAGGCCCTGGCCCTGTCAGCGGAGCAGCTGCAGCCCGGGGGGGGCCAGGGGAAGCCCCCGGCGTGGCCCTGGGCCTCCTGAGGCTGACCGCCAGGCTGGCCCAGCTGGGGGAGGAGAGGCTGAACTCGGGGCTCCTGGGGGCCATCGGGCTGGGCAAGCGCTCGCCCGTCTCCAACAGGTAAGACGGTCGCGCCTCGTGTTCCTCGGGGCGCCATACGGTCGCTCCTGCACTAAATGGTAAATGGGACTGCGTTTATTCTGTGCTTTTCGAACCAGTGGCCACTAAAAGCGCCTCACAATATTGCCAAACTTTCACCCATTCATGCACACGTTCACACACCGACGGCCGTGTCGACCACGCAAGGCGACAGCAAGCTGGTCGGGAGCAGTTGGGGTGAGGTGTCTTGCTCAGGAACACCCTGACACGCTAGGAGGAGCCAGGGATCGAACTAGCAACCTTCCGGTTACAAGTCACCGCTCTAGCTCCTCAGGACGACGTGTCTGCTCCGTGTGTGTCCAGGTTCAGGGTGGTGGTGCGCTGCCTGGCGGTGTTCCTGACGGTGCAGGTGGTGTCAGAGACGCAGCTGCGTCTCCAACCAACCGCTGACCTGGAGCTCTCCGCTAAAGAACTACAGGTACGCACCGACACTGCATCCATACTAGTACGATACATGCTAGATATTGTTAGCCTCATGGCTTAATTGCCTTAGTCATTTTTTGGCCAAATGTGAAATCTAACCTAATGCTGATCCTAACGCTGCTGATTCACTGTGACTGATTGGCTATATCCTAAGCCAATCAGAGTTATTTTTACATTCCATAATCTCTATCTGCCTCATTCATCTATTCTGCATTTTTGACGCTAAATACAAGATGAAGCTATGAAAATAAAATATGACTTAAGCAATTATGCTATGAGGCAAATGATATGTATGTGTATGTGATGTATATAGGTGTATATATATTTGAGTTATTACCATTTGCAATCTTAGCACTGAATAAAGCGTTGTCTCCGTGCCCTCTGCCCCTGGTTCTGCCTGCAGGCCCTGTCCACGCTGGAGGCCCTGCCCAGCAGCAAGCAGTACGCTGAGCTGGAGGACTCTGTGACCAAGGCCGTCCAGTTCATCCGCCACCCCGGGCCACTGCCTGAGAGACGGGGCCAGGCTGCTGACCCTGCTGGCCAACCTGCTCTACCCCGAGCTCAGATACCTGCACATCATTCGCTGACCCGCTGGCCAACCGGCTCCACCTTCAGCCGAGATACCTGCACATCATTCGCTGATCCACTTCAGGCATCTACCGGACATCCCCCCCCCCCCCCCCCCCCGCCACTCTGATATTCTGAACCTTGGGTTATCTTTTGTGACAATCCACATCCATCCTGCTCAGAACCAAACAGGAGCTGCTCCTTTTCCAGTGGAACCAGAACCGATATTGAACTCTTTTATTGGCGGGAATTGCCGTCCAGATGTGTGGACTATTATCTGCTGGTGGTATCAAACCTCTGAAAGGCAAGTTGTTACGCACTAACGCTGTTTTTCACGCCCTCCGTGTTTACTCTATCATTATCTATGCCTTGTGTCTAATCGTGGCCTTTTGATTTGCGAACGCTAGTACTGCACATATTTATGTATCGTCCATACATTGATCTGGGAGAAGCTTCTGGAGCGTCGAAGTGTCGATGTGTCCAGCCCACTGATTGGTTGGCCTCACTGACCAATCACCTGCAGGCATCGAGTCGAGGGCATGCCAGTTGAGCCAATTAGAGCCCCCCACCCTCACAACATGATACCTGTGCACAGGCCAGAACAACCATGTGTTTAGTTGCTGCATTTGAACCACAGTGTCACATCTCATGTAGGGCCAGAAGTGGTTCTGTGCATTTTGCCAAAGGAGAGTGGAGAGTGTAAAGCTGCTGGAAGCCCGTCAGTAGTGCAGAGTTTGGACCTTCTCAGCTCGCTATGTTTCCCCCTGTGGACCTGAGAACCACCAGCACTGATTTCATGAGCGCCAATTGGACCGTACCCCTGCGCCGGCGGGGTCCTCCAAATGAGTTTCAAGTCTCTCTTTGCTAAATGCCACATATATTAAGATGTGTGCAGCTCACCAAGTGGCAAATGTATTTCCACCAGAAGGTATTAGGCTTATTGTGTGTTGCGTGACAAACGGTCATACACCCACTACACACCTATTCTCAATCCCCCTTCTCCATTCGGACCTTGGGTCAGTCTGTGCAGTCTTATGGTGACTTCTACTTGTGCGTCACAGGTAACTTCGAGAGCCACTCTTCCATGCAGGAGAATAAATGACTCTAGAATCAGCAGCGTGCGCCTGTGGCCCACTTAGTGGAGGCTGTTAAATCAATAAGCACTCCGGTGACTCAGTGCTTTGGAATGGTTCTCAGGAACACAGGGACAGTAAATATACCAGGAGGGACGGCGCGACAGACAGAATATATTAAGTTTGCTGTCATTGGATTTAATGACGTGTTGTTATCGCTCCTGCTGGTATGGCTGAATGTATGAATGTTTTGCGTGTGTGAGCTGAGCTGAGACAGACTTGGGAAAACATGACTTGTAGGAGAGAGACTCTTTCACTGGGTGAATCTCTGGTGTGAATGTGTGTGTGTGTGTGTGTGTGTGTGTGAGTGAGTGTGTGTAATATTGTGTGTGTGTGTGTGTGTGGCATTAGATCCCTTACAAATCATCTAATGCCATTGTGTGCGTGCGTGTGTGCGTGTGTGCGTGCGTGTGTGCGTGTGTGCGCGCGCGCTCGCACGTGTTTACGCGTCCTCATCTCAAAGCGTGTCTGTCAGGCCGCGAGACTGCGGGTCTTTTAAGGCAACGCGCGGCTCAGCCTCCCCGGCTGCTGGGAGCCGAGAGGAACACGGGGTGAGCCGAGGAGACGGAGGAGAGCAGAGGGAGCCAGACGGAGCTCTGTCACGCCCTCGCTCTCTCCCCGCTCATCTTCTGATGCCCCCCCCCCCCCCCCCACCCTCACCACCACCACCACCACCACCCACCACGTAGCCAGTGGGCCGGCGTCTGTTGTCTCCCCCCCCGCCCCCCTCCCTCCCTCCCCGTCTGTCCGTCTGTCCTCAGGTCAGGTGGGCGGGGGGGTGAGAGACGGGCAGCTGGCTCTCATTGGGCGGCGTTTAGGTTGAATCCGTGGGATTCGTCAGACAGTCTTTATCCTGAGGAGCCGCTGGGACGCGACGCGGGGAAACGCAGACCAGACACAACGCAGGCTGGCTGGCGGGTTTTTTCGTGGTTGTCATGGAGACGAACGATGGGCTCCGGCATCTCTCTGTTCCCCCGTCGCGTCTGGAACACGCGCACGCACACGCACACGCGCGGCGGAGCAGAGCCATGTGTACACACACACACACACACACACACACACACACACTCTAAGAACCTGCAAGCCTTCGCCCAGGGAGGACATCGTGTTCCGCTTTGACTCACTGCTCAATATTCAAAGCGACGATTAGAATAGAAGATTACAAAAGAAATGGCTGAATTGCAAATTGTTTCCTAATAAACAATTAACAAAGAAAAACGTGAAACGTTGTCGGGTTTGTTGAGCGGGTGCTGAAGTGAAATGACCACAATGCCTTGTGGTATATTCCCCCCCCTGAGCCCCGCACTATGTCCCACGACACATGGTGCCGGCTGGGGGTGAATACCGGCGGACTGAGGCCCAGCTGCCGGGACGGGACAGCTGCGGCCCGTCGGCCCCACTGCTGCTGCTGCTGCTCACCGGACCCCCGCTCCCCTCCACCGCCGGCGCCCGGAGGAACACGAGCGCACACACAACGTGACTGATCTGCTCTTCATCATCGCTGCGTTTTCACCTGAAAGTGGGCGAGGGTGAACGTGTGTGTGTGTGTGTGTGTCAGTGTGGGTCTGTGTGTGTGCGGTTGGCTATGTCTGTTGCTGTGCCTGTTTGTGGTGTGTGTGTGTGTGTGTGTGTGTGGTGTGTGACGTGTCAGACAGACTCATCGACTGAGACACCCACTTTAACTCACACCTCTTTATCCACAGGATGACTCAAATAAACTTGATCTCTCTCTCCGAGGGGGTCTGAGGCAGAGTGTGCGTTCATATGAACATTCATATGGGAACCTGACGTAGTTTATGGTGATAACTGCTTGGTTAAATATCAAAGCAGATATTCAGAGATACATACAAATGCACTACAACCTCCATGTGACCTCATCTTTGAGTTGTGGTTAGTCACTCCTGATAAGACTCGATTGATTCTTGATTTAACGGGTTTTTTTCAACCAATCAAGGCAAATCCATCGCATCCATTGGTCAGCAGTGGATCAGAAGTTCACCGTGATAGTGAAACCCGTGCGGGGGGCGTGTCTTCACACCCTCTTCCCAACTTTCTGTTCTTGGGATTGACGAGGCTTCTCTGGGAAGGGAAGCTGCTCTCATTCCTTTCTGATTTCGCAACGAATCAAATCATTCCCGTGACTAAACACACACGTAGAGAGAGAGAGAGAGAGAGAGAGAGAGAGAGAGAGAGAGAGAGAGAGAGAGAGAGAGAGAGAGAGAGAGAGAGAGAGAGAGAGAGAGAGAGAGAGAGAGAGAGAGAGAGAGAGTGTGTGTGTGTGTGTGTGTGTGTGTGTGTGTGTGTGTGTGTGTGTGTGTGTGTGTGTGTGTGTGTGTGTGTGTGTGTGTGTGTGTGTGTGTGTGTGTGTGTGTGTGTGTGTGCGTGCGTGCGTGCGTCTAATTCCGTCGCAGATGGAAGGATTTTCCAGCGAATCGTCAGGGGCTGACGGGGGGGTCATCCTCTATTTCAGAGGGGGGGGGGGTGCTCAGAGCCGGCTCCGTGACGTCACGAGGCGCGCGGCGGGGCGGCGGCGGAGGGGGACAGCGCGCGGGGGGCGATGAGCCTCCACACCGACACACGGAGGAGAGCAGGCAGGACCATGGCGGACGTCTGACAGTCCTCACGCCGCCGAGAGAAAAAAAAAAAAGAACAACTGGTAGGACTTTTGAGGTTTTATTATTTACTGCTGTTCTCCGATCTGTCGTTTTGTGAGACGCGTAATTTGGTTCTTGGTTTTTTAGCGGCGCTCCTCGGTCCTCTCGCTGACCTCAGATCAGGGAACACACGGCGATATCTAAATGTTCTCTGTTCTCCGTTAATGGTCATGCGGATGTCCGGGGCGACGCGGAGACGTGTAGCGGGCTACTGGTTATATTCCGTCTAAACTGGGGGGCACTGGTCGGCGCTGTGCCTTTGTCTCACTGCGCTCCCAGTCAGCATAGCTCCACTTCTCCACATAATCCTAGACTACATATCTTCATCGCCCGGGAAGAGGGATACCCACTGAATAAAACACGTGTACGGAGAGGATGGGTTGTAAAGCGGTCCCATTCAGTCCCAGTGTGTAGAACAGACTAATGAGGAGAGCGCTTGAGGTTCTGTCCGACCGCGTTTTCAGGACCCTCACTCAGCAGCAGAGCGGTCGCTAAATGATCCAAACACCCTTTATATTAAATACAGCGGAACACACATCGCGATGGATGCCAGAGATTCCTAGTTCTCATCGTGACCTACACGTAGGGACGTGTCGAGAACAGACAAACCCTCCTGCATCGCGGGCGGAGGGGATTCCATCACTCGCCGCGTCTTCCTCCTCGCGCCGTGGATGCTGATGAGACGTTCTACTACATCCCCATGGCAACACTCACCAGAGCGAGCTCGTGGCGTTCCCAGCGGGGGGTTTCCAACCTAGGCAATAGCGTGAATGATGTCTCCATATCGAGCCGAGTAAAACACATATGTGACGGCAGTGGCGGTGAACTGTTCGGAGCTCTCGACTCATTAGGAGACTGCGGACCTCGGTGAGGCCCCACTTCAGGTCATCTGATGCATCATTCGATTATAATTCTAATGCCTATTATAACACCTGCATTATGGGGTCGAGGGCGATGAGTTGCAGATATGGATGACACCGTTTTCATCCAAAAGAAGGGTTTGAAGGTTTGAAAGTACTCCACGTGCATCATGTAGATACAAAGCAGCCAGAGTTCAGCCGTTCACTGTGGCGCCGTGCCGACGGGGTCACAAGGAGCAGAGGCAAGTTGGGGTCTCAAGAATATTCCCTGCCCTAGAAATGGGGTCCCAGGCCCAGACGGGCTGGGGACCCCAGTGATACCCCCGGTGTCCCCCGCTCCTCCAGGTCCCGCCATGGGGAAGGACTACTACCAGACCCTGGGGATCCCCAAGGCCTCCAACGAGGATGAGATCAAGAAGGCCTACCGGCGCATGGCTCTGCGCTTCCACCCCGACAAGAACAAGGAGGCCAACGCCGAGGACAAGTTCAAGGAGGTGGCCGAGGCCTACGAGGTGCTGAGCGACCCCAAGAAGAGGGCCGTCTACGACCAGCTGGGAG
>NW_028177604.1:12500-17255 GCF_964030765.1 Micromesistius poutassou | reverse complement strand
GTGTGGCGACATGGTGGCCCTGCCTCTGCTCAGCATGGTCACCACAGTCTCCATGTCTGCTCGGGACAATAAATAAATAATGGTGATCACTTCTGACCATGATGTGGCACACCATTGCATCTGTGAGAGCCTGGCTCACATAGGCAACATGACCAATAACTGATGACTGATAACACACACACACACACACACACACACACACCTAGATGTGAACAAACACACACACATAAACATACACACACACATATGTAAATAAACACACATGCATTGCATCCACGAACATCTACATGGCCACAAACACACACACACACACACATACATAAAAAAAAGTCACACAGGCAGACACATGACAATACATTTAAGAGCACAGACATTATTCCGAACACAAAAACCACTAACCTTGTCTACAATCTGACAACCCCAACCCCAAGTATTTAATCATTAGCGTATGATGTGCCAGGATCCAAACACTGATAGCAGCTTCCCTTGCAGTGGCTAACAGAGATGTGATGGCCTGTAAAACTACTGCCAGCAACTCTGTGACCACATATTACTACTATTACTACTATTAATACTGCTGTATAAGATTTAATAGTGCTACTCAAGAATCTGTAGATGAATGCAGGAGAATAGCAATGGATACAACTGAGAACACTGCGACGCAATGTTTAAAAATAACCATTACAACCAATTTTCCAACATTGCTTTCATAGAACTGCTCAAGGGAGCACCTATGCTCAATACATTGAATTTGAATTGAACTTTATGAAGGAGCTATAATTTGATCCACAAACGAGCGGGCCTGTCTGAGGTGTGAGTGAGGCGTTTGGACATCAGACCTGCGCCCTCTCAGCGTTCCGCTCCGGCCCCGCTCCCAGGCCCTGCCCTAAAGGCGGGGCCCTTCGTATCCATGGCGTTTGATGCAACGACGGCCACTTCATTATAAAAACCTCCTCCAGTCCCACGCTGCATTCCACGTTTATGGGGAACATATGGGGAAGCCTGCAATTTTTTAGACCACAAAATAAGACCCTTTGCAGCTGGACGGACGACCGCACCGGGTCCTTTTTGCCCGGGGAGCCACACCCGAGAGGCGTAGGGTACCACTGACAGTGATTAAACCACCACAGTTTTCTCAGCAAAACAGGAGTTATATTAAGCTTAAATACAGGGGCTTGATAAACAAGGCATGGGCAGGGTAGAAAAATACAAAAAATAAAAAGAAACAACAAAAAAAAAGCGGGTTGAGTGAACGAAGGCCACAATGATTCGAAGACTATTTTCCCCTCACGGTCATGGGCAGTCCAGAGTCATGAGATACATTTCAAAACATGAAGCAGATGTTTACCTAGACAAAGAAGAGAAAATACAGAGCGCCGACCCGATGCTTAGCGAAAAGAGGGCCCCGATTCCCCAGAGTCTTTCCTCAAATGTCATGTTTGGACCATGAAACAATCGGGCCGATTCTCTGTGTCTTGTGCAACGCTGTGGGATCATCCCATATTTGTTTTTCCTGTTCCTTATTGAAAATCCAGATGCAACGTCTTTTGTTTTTCGCCGCAAACGGACTCCCAAAAAAACGAAATAAAAAGGAAATTGGCAATAATACGAAACCCCTTTGCTTTCTTAAAAGAGGCGGTAGCAGAGTAAACTGGCCACTCGCACTCAATTCAATCCATCATCAGGGAAACAAGGTGTAACCAGGGGCCAACGGCAGGAGCCCAACAGATACGCACGGAGGCGGCGGGCGCGTTCAGTTATCGCATGCCAAAGAAAACGCCAGCCACAGCCAAAAGCCCTGAACTGTGAAACCAATGATCCCACTCCTGCTCACCAGTAGTAGACCACCCTTCCCTCAACCCCATCCCCCTCATCTAGATCGGCCCAGATGTCGATGGGCCGGCTCGATCACGGTGGTTACGTACCTGGCACTCGGGAGAGAGGTCCTTGTATAAAGTCACCATCACATGGCCACTCCGTACCCTAGGACCCCTTCATCTTATATAGGAAATGAAAAAGAATGGGAAAAAAGAAAGCAAAGACTTAATGTACACACTTATTGTATGTTATACATCCTGGCACTTAAAAATAGTACTTAGCATTGTGTAGCATCTTAGCTATCTATGTTATCATACGGGTATGGGTTAAAAAAATTAAATAGAGCGTCAGTCAGAAAGAGAGAGACAGAGTGGGAGAAAGTAGTCAGAAGAAGAGGGGCAGTGATAGACTGCTGAGTGAGAAAGCAACTGGGTGAGAGTAACAGAGACAGCAAGAGAGCTACAGTAAGAACAAGAGAGAGATGGGGCAAAATAGAGTCTGAAAAAGAGCTAGACTTAAGAGGCAGCTAGACTTAAGAGACTTAAGAGAGTGAGAAAGGAACAGAGTGAGAAGAATAGAGAGAGACGATGTACAGAAAGCACACAAGAGAGAGGGTCGAAAAGATAAGAGTCAGAAAGACAGAGAGAGAGAGAGAGAGAGAGAGAGAGAGAGAGAGAGAGAGAGAGAGGAGAGAGAGAGAGAGAGAGAGAGAGAGAGAGAGAGAGAGAGAGAGAGAGACGTATGTCCCCAAAAAGTAGGCAGGCCAGGCCAAGAAAAGACAGAGAGAGAGAGAGAGAGAGAGAGAGAGAGAGAGAGAGAGAGAGAGAGAGAGAGAGAGAGGGAGGGAGAGACAGAGACAGAGAGACAGAGAGACAGAGAGAGAGAGAGAGAGAGAGAGAGAGAGAGGGAGAGACAGAGAAAGATAGACAGAGAGACAGAGAGAGAGAGACAGAGAAAGAGACTGAGAGACAGAGAGAGAGACGTTTGTCCCCAACAGGCAGGCAGGCAGGCCAGGCCAGACCAGGCCAAGGTCCCCAGCCAAGGGCCCCCGTCGGGCCGGGCAGCGGAGGTGTGAGGAGAGGAAGCGTAGCTGTGAGCCTGGGGTTATGTTGTACCCGGCGTGGCCGTGTGGCCGGACTGATAAAAGCCCCGCGGCGGCGGCTGCTGTGGCCTCAGGCTTCGGCCACACTCGTCGCTGCGCCGTGTCATTTAGGCCGCGCTGCCGCCTAACCAAGTGCAACTGCTCATTTACAGGCCAGTGCGGGCTACCGTCAAGAGTGGCAGCTCAAACACACACACACACACACACACACACACACACACACACACACTACAAACATTTACTGTACATAGATGTACAAACACATGTTGCGGTGCACCCTGTCGTGCTCTGTCCAGACATTAGCGACGGCAAACACGTGTTAACTTGTGTAAACTTGCATGCATGCACAGAGACACGCGGACATCAGACATCCCACACACACACAAACAACACACAAAGCATACAGATACACACGCAGCATCCTCAAGTTGGTTACCACCACCTTAAATGTACACACACGCACACACAGACCAACACACACACCAAATGTACACATGTGCATAGGCTTTTTTGGCAGGAATATGACTGGTCACATGAGCGACCAGACAGTGGTTAGAGTCCCATGGCCAGACATGCTTCGACTACGACAGAGGATACTGTACCACGAGAGAGGAAGTCTGCACACCACAGACTGACCCAACCTGGATGTTGTGTGTGCCCACACGCACGCCCGTGAGTCGTACGCCCACACACAGCTTATGGGGTATTTGTTTTATGGTTAATCTCCTTTTTTCGTTTTGTTTTTGCGTTTATGCAAGACAAATCATTTGTCATCTGATTATCAAACTCTAAAATGGTTTGTCTTGGGGCACAGCAGATTCGACTTCAACTTTCGTGTAGGTCTACTCACAGCTCCGGTCCGTCGAAACGTCCTCTCCACGGTGGAGATGAGGAGCAGGCCTGATTCCGGGGATGAGTTTTTGAGGACTCATGTTGTCACCAGTCGCTCACCGCCAACGAATAAAGCTGCACAATATAATAAATACATTAGTTATAATCTCAGAACTATCAAAAATAATTATACTGAGTAAATAAGATAACGTAAAGTACTTACTCAAGAGCCCGGCGCAAAGTAAAGCCTCCCCCAACGTCTCTGCCAGATTTGCGATATAATACGCTTAAAACAGTCGCTGTGACGAATGCAAAAGTAATAATGTGTAAATAACAAACTAATAAAATATATTTTCCCTTTCTCCTCAAGGTGCTCTCATAATAAATGTCATTTTCCACTGGATTTTTCTAAACTCACCCGACCAAAAAACAACCAGGCCTACACCCTGTGATAAATACGACACGCCAATCAAATAAACTTGACCCAGGAACCATAAACTGTGAGACTATCAAAATAAAACCACACATCTTCCGGAAAAACCGGGAACCATTAAAACAATTGCGACATTTCTCTTTAACTTCCTATAAAAATACACTTTGTAATTATGCATTTTCTGAATTATAATTATCTAAGTGGCAGATTTAACTTTTTTGGGGGGTGATATAAACCATGTCAAAATGGTGTGTGGTCGAGAATGGGGGACGTTTTGAATGAGTCAGAGTCAGTAGAATAGAGAGATCCAAGACAACAAGGAAGAGAAGAGCGTGTGTTGTGTTTGTAAAGTACATTAAAGTGAGCGGGGAGAGAAAGAACATAGATGACCTACTCCTGTTGTGAGTATCGTGGGTAAGCCACTGTGGACAGCAGGCTCCCCGGTGAGGTCGAGAGACAGAGAAAGAGAGAGAGAGTGGTGGAGAGACACCTGAACTGAACTTCCCCGTTGCTTCCAGTGGGGCTTACACTGTGATACTATCAAGTGGTAAGTGAGGGTGGAGGCTATGGG
>NW_028177604.1:0-7500 GCF_964030765.1 Micromesistius poutassou | reverse complement strand
AAACCTGACATTTCTGGCAGGGTGTGGTGTCTGCGTCAGGTGGGCCGCGACCTGGTTTACAGCGGAGAGAGGGGGGTTCGTATGCGTGGCTCGTTTCTCCCCCGTCACCACACTTCCTCCACCATTCCTCCACCGCCCGCCCTCTTCCCAGCAGGGCTCTGTGTGCGCGCGTCTATATACAGGAGTCCGTTTTAGAGGCTTGTGTGCTTGGGAGCCAGCTCCCGGCTCTCTTTGTGGTGCAGAAGAAGGGCCCAGGGTTTATTAGGGTGGGAAGGCTTTTATATGTTTGGCTTGTTGTTGTCGTATGAATGGAAGTGAGGTTTGTGTGTGTGTGTGAGAGACACGGCGTTGTGCGCCACAGTGGGGTTATTTCGGTCGATTCCGGGAGCTCAGCTCTTTGGTTGGGTCCACAACCCCAGCGTGTGAGAGATGCCTGAGAGAAAGAAACATGAGAATGATGTACACAGTTTAAATAGTGTCCATATAAAATCATGGACAAAAATGACTACTAGTCAGGAGCAAGTTGTTGTATACAATTGCATCACATTTTATTTAAATTAAAGATTAGAAAAACTGAGACTGAAACTCAATTTTGATGAAATTCAGACACAGCTCTCTACAGAGGTAGGTATAGTTGGGGTGTCATTATACACTATAGAGATAAGGTCATGATATCATCAATCATGAAATACAATTAAATGACGTATGATGTAATTGTGATTGCATCTCTCACAGATTAATAATTTGTGATTGGACAGCGTTCAAAGGCCCCTCTGCTGGGTGAATGCATTCTGACGGTGAAGCACAGGGATTGGCTGAGGGAACTGGAATCTGACCCCAGATATGAGGAGTTTCAGAATCTCACAGCAAAGACGAATAATAAAAAACTCATGACAGCTCATGAAGCGGCGAAATCCTGTCTCCAATTTTAGCCTGGGGACATAATATCTATTTATTCAACTCCGAAGCCGTATTGGATGGGAGTGCCCCTCTGGACTTGATTAGGGGGTGTGGGGTGGGGGGGGACCTGTTAACGTTCAGAGGTACTTATTTACTTTTTGGGTTTGTCTCGTCATTTTCACCGTCTGTCATCACGGCTTGGCGGGAAACACTTCCAGAGGTGGGATGGGGAGGGGTTGGTCCTCCATTGAGATGGATGGTTTGGGACCTGGGAACAGGGGGCAGGGTATGCTGCTGGCTAATGCGGTCTGCTCATCCAGGGCCTATTCGGCTGTAACCGCCGTTGTGGCAGAATGACCCGTGTTCCATCGGTGAGAGTTACGGTCACATTCAGTTCTGTAGCATCTCCAATGTTCTGGTAATCGACTGGCAACCACAGGGGCTTGTTGCTCTTATGGCCGAACTCCGATCTGATAACACGATATGCCATGTGTTTATGTATGCATGTTTATATATATATATATATATATATATATATATATAGTATATATATAGTATATATATAGAAGTGTGTCTGCACACGTGTGTGTGAGTGCCCGTAAAAGTATTTGCGTATGTATGTATATGTATGTGTGTGTTTGTGTGTGTTTGTGTGTGTGTGTGTGTGTGTGTGTGTGTGTGTTTTTAAAGGGTTGAACGAGTTCTATCAACACACACACAAACAGAAGGTTCAACCGAGTGCTGCTGTGTGTTTTTTTTAGCCTCAGTTGGGGGGGGGGGGTGGGGGGGGGGGGGGTGGGGTTGGGGCACAGATTGGCGGTCAGATTGGAGGTAGAGGGTGAACCGAGGCTGGGACCTGGAACCAATGGTCACAATGGGGTGGGGGGGGGGGGGGGGGGGCAGACAGGGAAGAGAACCCTCAGGGCACCGCCTTGGGTTTCCTCTAGAACAGAGCTTACATAGAGTTGCTCTGCACGTTAACCGAAATCCCAGGTCACTGATTGGCTGTGACAACAGCAAGAGCTCTCTTGATGGATGTTGACTGCATTACCATGCAGACTTTTCATATTTCTTTTAAAAGCATCTACATAATAAGAACGCAGAGGCAATACTAAATAATGGTTTGGTGACACAATTGTCCAGTTTTGTCTGAATTCAAGACGGAGAAGTTTGTCAGTGGAATTTCAATTTGTCTAGACAAGCAATTTAACTAGGACAATGTAATGTGGAAAAGAAATCGAAACAGGAACAAACTCTATGCAGGGAGGAAAATATGCAGACTTTGAAAGTGCTAGTATAATTGGATAATTAAATGGAAATGATCACAATGTAATTTCTGGCTTGATAGTACAGTGCATATGGAGCAGTGGACCATTACAGCGAATGATTTCTTTACGTACAATTAGCTTCACTGAGCATATAGTGTTTCATTAGACCATTAGGTAGATTGACCAATACTTTTTATGGCTCTTCAAAATCTAATTTATTGATTTAATGCGAAAGGCCTTTTTGACATTTGTGTTCCATTCATGAGTTTGTAACGTGTGTGGTCTTCTGCTGGACTATGACATAATAGCACAGTTGTCAAAGATCTTTATTGCTGAGAGGTATTGTCCAAAACACACATTATTACATTATGACGGGTCTGAAAGTAGCATATATAGGCCAAGCCTGAAACTTCCTTTCTTTTGGAGTTTTTAATATATGGAACTATATTTGACCTATATGGAAGTGAAACCAAATGAATTTGTATACAATAATACAATTATGTATTCTCCTTTCTACATTCAAAAGTTCACGATTAAACTCATAAACAAGGAGTAGCCACTTTGTGCTTGAACTGAATTTGACTCAGAACAAGAAGACGAATGCACCCCTCCCTGCTTTCATCAGCAGATGTTTCACACCAGCAACCTTATAAACACACAGGGTTCACTAGAACTACAAAGGTTTAAGGAGTTTGTAAAGTTTAATTTTGCACAGCTTTTTTCCATGCAGGGGCATTTCTACAGGCTTTATTGCATTCTGACACAGAAAAAGATCACTCGGATCATAAAAAATAATAATATAGTATTTTTTCATCCAAATGCAAGAAAAGATTGACCTACTTACAGACAGATTTTTTTCTCTATTCTTATGGTTAATAATTTCATTTTATTTTATTTAAATCATGTGTCAAGCTAAAGCAGCGATCCAAAGGCCAGGAGAAGCCATTTCAGTTCATCAAAGCAACGCAGGCTGAATGTTTTTCGCAGACTAAATCCCTGTTCCAGACTCCATCGGCCCCATGCTTCATTATGAGTAACTTTAAACATTCAAAACATCTCCAGCCCATCCCTCTTCCCATAAGCAATAAAAAAAAGTTAATTATGGTGTAAGAAAAATGCAGATAATGATGGGATGTGAGAGGCTGCATTTGATTCTCTCTCTTTACCCTGGTTTTTTGATTATCCGTCTTTACCTTGTTTTTTCTCCCAGATCCCTTTTCTTTCTGGACTTGTTTACACACAGCTAATTGTTCTCTGTGCAATAATTCAACCCCATTTCCCAAAATGTAATTTTTATAGAGGAGAATTGATTTCGGAAGAGACAGCATTGAGAGACAGTGACGTGGGATTGTCTTTGTTTTTATGGTTGAGTATTGAATTATGGCAAAATAAACCTCACATGTTACTGCCTGCTTGTTCTGGACAGTACTACAGACACAATTCTTCAGTTAT
The DNA here is from genome assembly GCF_964030765.1 of Micromesistius poutassou. NCBI lineage: Eukaryota > Metazoa > Chordata > Actinopteri > Gadiformes > Gadidae > Micromesistius > Micromesistius poutassou. The sequence continues at coordinate 3,880 of NW_028177604.1, read as the reverse complement.
GCTCACGCTTCAACACTGTTCATTCCCCAAGCTGCAACACTAACCTTTCAACAGCGTTCTTGAACGTACTACATTTCTGTGTTTTCCACCAAATGCATCTGTGTTTCAGTTCATATACTGCCTGAGGTAGAGTTGACTGTGTTTATATGTACTCTACGGCTGATTACCTCTGTATGCCTCAGTAGAAAAACAGGCCAGAGAGGGATTCCCCTTCCAGTTCTGGAGCAGAAGTGGTCCTTTCCCCTATCCCCTCCAATCAAATCTTTCCCCTGTCTCTTCTCGCTGCAAGGCCAGGCTGTCTGTCGCAACTGCTATTGTTGGGGAACAGGCGAGTCAAGGGTAAACATAAGCATGCACAGAAGACACACACTAAAATATACACGTTATAAGACCAAACATTACATATTGGAGAACTCATAGAAGTCATGCAACTCTGGTCTCCAAAAAATAATGGTAAAAGGATAGAGATTAAGCGAGAGAGATACAGAGAGAGAAAGAGAGATTGAGAGAGATACAGAGAAAGATACAGAGAGAGAGAGATACAGTGAGAAATACAGAGAGAGAGCGAGAGAGAGATACAGAGAGAGAGAGAGATACAGAGAGAAATACAGAGAGAGAGCGAGAGAGAGATACAGAGAGAGAGAGAGATACAGAGAGAGAGAGAGCAGGAGAGAGCGGGAAGGAGTGAGAGAGCAGGGGAGAGCGGGAGAGAGCGGGAGAGGGTACCCGCCTCAGTATATTCCTCCCTGCTGAGTCAGGGAGGAGCGTCGTTGTCAACATGACGACCGTGACGTTGTCACCCCGTAAATGCTGTGTGACCTCATCGGCGTCGCTGAACCAGACTAACACATGGTCTCCCGGTGGCACGCGCGTGTGTCCAGCGGAGCACAGGCGGCGGACAACAATAACACGATCCAACTCACCGAACAGAACAACAACAGGAACAGCGCTTGTCTGCTTTTTAATGGTTTTCGTCAAAAGCATATCTCGACACTGTATCTTCAGGCGGTTGTTTTGTTCCTACAACTACTGTCGTATGAAACAATCCTTTATCACGGATGTCTGTTTTCACTAAAGTACCAGCCATGCGAAAACCACAATAGACACCTTCAGCAGCCATGCTACGCTAGCAGCTCCCCCTGGACCTCAGCGTAATCCATCGTGACGTGGACGGCATCCCGTGCCACTCCCGCCACATAACGTCCCCCCGAAAGAAAAATACATTTGTGTCAGCCACAGCCACGGCTAAGACCTGACAGATGTGAGCACTTTTTCTTTTTCTTTTTTTCCCCCCCTTCTTTTTTAACCCCTTTAATCACTCCAAATGACACAACAGGCAGACAATGAGTCAGTCATGAGCAGTGGGTGAAGTTGGACCAGCCTAATTACCGGGCAGCCAGACTCCTCGGGCTACTGATTGGGTTTACAGATGCTCCCAGTCATCGTTTGTGTCGTTAGCTTGTCGTTAGCCGTGGCCATCTTGACGTGCGGCAGTGAGGTGCCGGGCCTAAACACAGCAATCAGGGGATTAGTGAGCAGTTAGAGCAAAGCCCAGATGGACGCCCATGGGCTCTGAGTCAAAGTGCCCTGCGCCATGCTGCTCCGCGCTGGCCAGGGTGCTAACCGTACACGGGGCCACGCCACTGACGATTAGGTAGCGTAGCTGATGAGAGGAAACATTTAGTCACCTCAGGGGCCACAGTGGGTGGTGGGGGGGGGAGCCAGATCTGGGGCCCCAGCTTTTTACTCGATCCCAACGGTTTAAAGGAACGGATGCCGCCAACGGTGCCGCCGCCGCTGCCGCCGCCGCTGTCGTGGCCGCTTCTGCCCTGAATTAAGTCTGCTTAATCTAGTTCTGGGAATCACGCCCATAGGCTTCAGAAGGAGAGAGAGACACAGAGGCTGAGTGAGGGAGGGAGGAAGAAATGGGAAGCAATCCTTTTGTATGCAAGGCTCAGTGACGTTCAGGGGATTGAAACGTGACTTTGTGCAGAAAATTTTAATCGTATATGAAGACACATGCAAGTTGACTGTCTGATTGACAGTATTCATTAACTCCGCACAAAAACACAAACACACACGCGCAAAAAGACAAACAACGGTGACTGAATGAATAATACGTCTGTGAGAGCACTCCTGAGCTGCTAGACTTGGAGCACCGCCTCTTATGCTGATGAGGAAACTCCCAGAGGCCTTGTGAGGGTGCTTAAGAAGTAGCTCCACTGACAGAAGGGACACGGACACGCTCGTCCAAAAAGCAGAAACAGAAACTCCAGCGTCGGGCCGCTGTGAATCAGGGCGCCTTCTGTGGCGAGTTAGACGCAGTTTATGCAGCTGAACCCCTTCTCTCAGAAGAGGAAGATAAATGCAAATTCAATAGCCGGAGGGTTCTTTGAAGTCTTTTCCGCACTTGAACGAGTGTGACAGAACCTAGGATGACCTTGGCTTTAAGAAAAACTTAGGAGCGATGAAAGAAGTTGAAAGGGGTAAACACCAAGTAAATGGTTTAATAGTTGAAACTATGTGTGTGACCTTTGAGTGTATGTGTGTGTGTGTGTGTGTGTGTGTGTGTGTGCGTGTGTGTGTCTGTGTCTGTGTGCGTGCATGTGTGTGTGTGTGTGTGTGTGTGTGCGCGTGTTCGTTGCACGTCCGTGTCGGTGTGTATGTGTGTGTCTGTGTGTGTGAGGGTGTGTGTGTCTCTGTGTCTGAGAGAGATGCAAAGACAGACAGGGGAGTGATGTTTAAATGAATTTCTCATTGATGTCATATAGACACATGAAAGGAGGTGAAGCCGTGGCGCTGATGTGGTGCTCCCTGATCCCTTAATTACCGCAGGAGTATTCCTGTTTACACCCGTGTCATTCATCTCCTACGTGTCATACCTTGCCGCTAATGGCTGTGAGGAACAGGGGGCCTAGTCACACAACATAAAAACATGTGGCTTTTGTTGCAGGCAGGAATGAACAACAGCATTCCACCCGCCCGCCACATCAAAGCCCCCCCCCCCCCTCGCCACGGGGCCAAACGAGGGCATACTCTCCTGACGCAACCGCGGCTTAGCATTAAGCAAAGTCTCCCGAAAAGAATCGGATGCTGTCCTTTGAAGACCCTCTATCTCCCTTCCTCCTCTTAGTGTCCTCCGTCCCTCTTCTCTTCTCTTCATTTTTCTACGTTCCCCTCCCGTGTGTGTGTGTGTGTGTGTGTGTGTGTGTGTGTGTGTGTGTGTGTGTGTGTGTGTGTGTATGAATGCGTCCCACCGCATCTTCGGGGACAACCAGACAACAAGCAGCACAAAGGGCCATTGTCTGCCGGTGACAATGTGGTCTACAGGCTCTGCCGTGAAGGCCCCGCGGAGCGCTGAACACTTCCTAATACCCCGCTCACATGCCATTTGTGTTTTGCAGAAGTGATGAGGGCCTTGGTTTTAGCTTTTCTTTTTTCGACTTGAGGGCAAATCCTTTTATTCTCCTATTGAGCTCACCCCCCTATCTAACAGGGTTTTGTGGAGCCGCTACTATATTTGTTAGGGATCGTTGAGCAGGCAGGGGGTGGCTGAGGGGGTGGGGGGGGGGGGGGGGGGGGACGGGGGGGGGGGGGACGGGACGGGATGGCAGGCTGCGTTGCCAGTCAAACGTGTTTGGGCTGTCAGACAGACTGAAAGGCTTCCAGCGCTGTGCTCTGTCTCCTCTCCTTAGTCAGTGTGAGCTATTTGATCTGTCGGAGTAGAAAGGCCATTAGAGACATGCAGACACACACACACACACACACACACACACACACACACACGCACACACACACGCACACACATGCATGGACGGGGGGGAAGTTCAACCACTGGACTGCTTTTAAAACCCAGAGAAGAACAGGGGGAGAGGGGGAG
>NW_028177605.1:10000-12500 GCF_964030765.1 Micromesistius poutassou | reverse complement strand
GAGTGGATGGAGTGAGTAAGGATGATGGTTATAGCTTCAGTGTAAAGGAGGCTGTGGTACGTCAAGGCACCAGAGTACGAAGTCAAGTGTGTGTCTGTGTGTCTGTGTGTTTGTGTTCTTGTGTGTCTGTGTGTTTGTGTTCTTGTGTGTGTGTGTGCGTGCGTGCGTGCGTGCGTGCGTGCGTGTGTGGGTATGTGCGTGCGTTACCTTTCTCCGTGGCGGTGAGGGCCAGCCTCTCCTCCAGCTGCTGCCGGAGTCGGTCGTTGGTCTGGATGGAGTCCTCCAGCCGCTGCCTCAGGCTGCGGATCTCTCTCAGGTGCTCCTTCATCAGCTCTGAGCCTGCAGCGCACACACACACACACACACACACACACACACACACACACACACACACACCCACACACACCCACACACAGCTCAGTACGGACTCAGCAATACGGCCACAAGGCCTCAGAAATAACACATGTGTTGCATCTGGAGAAGACAAAAGTGGCCCAGATCAGATGAGAACAGACCAGCTGCAGTCCAGTGGGCTGTGACCCACGGCTCCAGGAAGCCTTTTAGGGTGGGATCGTGTGTTTGTCTTCATTAACGCTCATGCAGGGGTTACCAGTCTGCAGGCAGTGAGGGATTTGACCTGGGGTCTCCTCAGGGCCTCTCTACCTACCTAGTGATTTGACCTTTGACCTAGGGCCTACCTGTGTGACTGGTAGTGGTTTGACCTTTGACCTAGGGCCTACCTGTATGACTGGTACTGGTTTGACCTTTGACCTAGGGCCTACCTGTGTGACTGGTGCCTGACTGGTACTGGTTTGACCTTTGACCTAGGGCCTACCTGTGTGACTGGTAGTGGTTTGACCTTTGACCTAGGGCCTACCTGTGTGACTGGTAGTGGTTTGACCTTTGACCTAGGGCCTACCTGTGTGACTGGTACTGGTTTGACCTTTGACCTAGGGCCTACCTGTGTGACTGGTACTGGTTTGACCTTTGACCTAGGGCCTACCTGTGTGACTGGTACTGGTTTGACCTTTGACCTAGGGCCTACCTGTGTGACTGGTACTGGTTTGACCTTTGACCTAGGGCCTACCTGTGTGACTGGTAGTGATTTGACCTTTGACCTAGGGCCTACCTGTGTGACTGGTGCCTGACTGGTAGTGATTTGACCTTTGACCTAGGGCCTACCTGTGTGACTGGTAGTGGTTTGACCTTTGACCTAGGGCCTACCTGTGTGACTGGTAGTGGTTTGACCTTTGACCTAGGGCCTACCTGTGTGACTGGTGCCCGACTGGTATCCAGACGAGCCTGACGACAGGTCCGGCGCCGCTCTCATGGCTCGGGCGCCGTAGCTCATGTCCCACAATGCACTGCTCTCCAGCAGGCCGGCCTGCGCGGCGCCGGGGCTGGCGGCGAGGCCGGGGGCCAGGTGGGGGCCGGCGGGGCCCCCCAGCGGGGCCGACAGCAGGCCGTGGTGGTAACACAGCGGCGGGAAGCCGGGGGGGTCGTGGGGAGCCAGCAGCGGGGCCCTCTGGAGAGCCACGGGGGGCGCGTAGGAGGAGCCTGCAGGACGGACAAACACATTCACCATGTGGTGTGTCTGGTGGCGGCAGGCTGAACAGACTGTTAGTGCGCTGCTGGTCGTCTGGACCGTGTGGTGGCAGCAGGCTGAACAGACTGTTAGTGCGCTGCTGGTCGTCTGGACCGTGTGGTGGCGGCAGGCTGAACAGACTGTTAGTGCGCTGCTGGTCGTCTGGACCGTGTGGTGGCAGCAGGCTGAACAGACTGTTAGTGCGCTGCTGGTCGTCTGGACCGTGTGGTGGCAGCAGGCTGAACAGACTGTTAGTGCGCTGCTGGTCGTCTGGACCGTGTGGTGGCAGCAGGCTGAACAGACTGTTAGTGCGCTGCTGGTCGTCTGGACCGTGTGCTGGCAGCAGGCTGAACAGACTGTTAGTGCGCTGCTGGTCGTCTGGACCGTGTGGTGGCAGCAGGCTGAACAGACTGTTAGTGCACTGCTGGTCGTCTGGACTGTGTGGTGGCAGCAGGCTGAACAGAGTGTTTGTACGCTGTACGCAGTATGCTGTTAGTGCACTGCCAGGTTCAGCAGAAACACATCGTGACGTCTGAATCACGCTTGGAGCGGATGACAACATGGAAACGTTAGTAAGAAGGAACATGGAAGAGTTAGAAAGATAGATAGATAAGAGATTTTGGAGTGGAAGTCATTTTCCGCAGTTCGACTTGATTGAGACAAGTCAACCCAGCTCCCATCATGTGACACAGAGGTTATATCCAAGCAGCCTTTCAGTCCATTAGCCTGCAGGGGGCCATAGCACTACTATGTGCCACATTATTAGTATTAGTATTAGTATTATTCCATAACATTCCAGGCCACAGATATCCCACAGATAGCTAATCTGTGTTCTCAGACTTTACGACCATTAAGGTGTCAAAGGTCAAAGGTTAAGTCATTATTCATGAATTATCTCCATGTTAGTTTTGCATT
>NW_028177605.1:0-2500 GCF_964030765.1 Micromesistius poutassou | reverse complement strand
CACCTCCTCCTGTCATAGAGCTACGTGCGCTAGAGTCACCTCCTCCTCCTGTCATAGAGCTATGTGCGCTAGAGTCACCTCCTCCTCCTCGTCCTGTCATAGAGCTACGTGCGCTAGAGTCACCTCCTCCTCCTCCTCCTGTCATAGAGCTACGTGCGCTAGAGTCAGCCCGTCTTACTTGTCCTGTCATAGAGCTACGTGCGCTAGAGTCACCTCCTCTTGCTCCTCCTCCTGTCATAGAGCTACGTGCGCTAGAGTCGGCTCCTCCTCCTGTCATAGAGCTACGTGCGCTAGAGTCACCTCCTCCTCCTCCTCCTGTCATAGAGCTACGTGCGCTAGAGTCACCTCCTCCTCCTGTCATAGAGCTACGTGCGCTAGAGTCACCTCCTCCTCCTCGTCCTGTCATAGAGCTACGTGCGCTAGAGTCACCTCCTCCTCCTCGTCCTGTCATAGAGCTACGTGCGCTAGAGTCACCTCCTCCTCCTCCTGTCATAGAGCTACGTGCGCTAGAGTCACCTCCTCCTCCTGTCATAGAGCTACGTGCGCTAGAGTCACCTCCTCCTGTCATAGAGCTACGTGCGCTAGTCACCTCCTCCTGTCATAGAGCTACGTGCGCTAGAGTCACCTCCTCTTGCTCCTCCTCCTGTCATAGAGCTACGTGCGCTAGAGTCACCTCCTCCTCCTCCTCCTGTCATAGAGCTACGTGCGCTAGAGTCACCTCCTCCTCCTCCTGTCATAGAGCTACGTGCGCTAGAGTCAGCCTGTCTTACTCGTCCTGTCATAGAGCTACGTGCGCTAGAGTCACCTCCTCCTCCTGTCATAGAGCTACGTGCGCTAGAGTCAGCCTGTCTTACTCGTCCTGTCATAGAGCTACGTGCGCTAGAGTCACCTCCTCGTCCTGTCATAGAGCTACGTGCGCTAGAGTCACCTCCTCCTCCAGTCATAGAGCTACGTGCGCTAGAGTCACCTCCTCCTCCAGTCATAGAGCTACGTGCGCTAGAGTCAGCCCGTCTTACTTGTCCAGCTGCGTGAGCGCGCTCCTCCTCTCCCTGTCCGAGTGCTTCTTCAGCAGGGCCAGCTCCCTCTCCTGGGCCTTCCACTCCCACAGGGAGAAGGAGTACAGCGAGTCCCGGTACAGCGGGCTGCTCTTGGACAGCATGGACTTCCAGAGGGGAGCCATGTGTCTCCGAGGAGCCGCAGCGCCCTGAGCCGGCTGCTGCCCGCCGCCGCCGCCGCCCTGCTGGGCTACCGGGCCCCCACGCCCCCCGCCCCCCGCCCCCCCCCCTCCGTCCGCCCTGCTCTCGGGGCCCCCGGGGGCCCCGTCCTCTGCAGCCTCCTGAGGCAGCACGGTGCGGGTCCCGTTGGCCGACACCGCCCCCACCGTGGTGGGGGCCTCTGATGGTTCTGCAGGGCGTGAGGTGGGGGGGCTGTTGACTCCGTCTCCCCCTTGACACCCCCCCTCCCCCCCCCCCCTCCCTGACACCAGGACTGTGCTAGCCCAGAGCCCAGAGCCCAGAGCCGGGCGTCGGGGCCCCGAGAGAGGTGCAGTGGACGGCCGGCAGCGTTGTGCAAGTTCACACGTCACGTGAACAAGTTCAAAGTTCAGCTCATACAAAAGAAAATGAATAAATCCACGTTCATAGTTCACCCAGTTCAGTTTTGAACTAGTTCATGTTCAGTTCATTAACAGTTCTTTTAGAAACCGAGGAAAAACTGTGGGCGTGAATATTCCTGTGCTTATCTTTTAAAACGAATCCTCTCCATTACCTGCTGCCCATCACTACCATCTAAAATCGTTGTGGATATCATTTGCACACCTTTTTCATTCATCACAACTAAGGCATTAACTATAATTAATAAACACGTCATCTGGACCTAAGCATCAATTCAGAACGTCACAAATTCTGACCTAGTTCAAGTTCAAGTTCTTTAGTTAGAAATATGTTAAGTTCAGTTCAGTTCAAAGTTCATAGAAAAGTGAACTTGTTCAATGAACTAGTTCTTTTGAACTAGTTATTTTTGAACACTGACGGCCGGCAGCCGGGGGAGAGGGATGAGAGAGGACGGCCGGGCGAGGGAGGGATGACCGGACGCACCCGGGAGAAAAGACTTAAAGCCCAGATTACGTTTCCCCGGGGGCAGGGCGGGCTGGGGACATGGAGGGTGGCGGTGGTTCCCTGATGGGGTCCAAGCTGCTGGTCATTGCACCACATGGACAGCCCCACTCACATTAACACACACACACACACACACACATCCAGAGGGTATGGCAGTGGGCTGTTGAGGCAAGGGCTATTTAAGCTCTAAGTGTTGATCTCAGGTCTTTAAGGAGGTTGAAACACAGACCCACCTCAGAGCCACAGAATCAAAGCTTAAGTAATGAATAGGCTGCAAAACTACATACTTGAAGGGGGGGAGAACATATGAGGTTTACAAGCACTAGTGTATATTACCGGGCTTTCACTTAGACCCAGCGTAGTGCAGTAGTGTACGGTTTTAC
>NW_028177606.1:0-7208 GCF_964030765.1 Micromesistius poutassou | reverse complement strand
TGTGTGTGTGTGTGTGTGTGTGTGGCAGACGCAGCTTCCATATCAGGGTCATTTTAAATATGCATGGTGGTATGCAGCTGTGTTCCAACACAACAAACGATCTGATAAAACGATGTCCTCGTTAGCTGTCGGCGCTTTGATGGATATCACGCTTTGGATGTTTGTACAGCTCTCCTCCTCCTTCGGTTAAACTAACGGGTCCTTTAAAGTTGAATGTACAAAGTATGGGAAGGGCGGCGTTGGGGCAGTCGCGACGCGACGAGTAATGTCGTCTGCGAAGTAGCGGCGCTGCCAGTTGAACTCCATTTGTCAGTAGCGTTGTGTGGTAGCCTTGCTACGAGTAGCGGCGCTGCCAGTTGAGCTACATTTGTCAGTAGCCTGGTGTTAGCGTCGTTACAAGTTGCAGCATTACCAGTTGAGCTACATTTGTCAGTAGCGTGGTGTTAGCCTAGCTACAAGTAGCATCATTACTAGTTGAGCTACATTTGTCAGTAGCGCGGTGTTAGCGTCGTTACAAGTTGCAGCATTACCAGTTGAACTACATTTGTCAGTAGTTGTAGTGGTAGCGTAGTTACAAGTAGCATCATTACTAGTCGAGCTACATTTGTCAGTAGCGTGGTGTTAGCCTAGCTACAAGTAGCATCATTACTAGTTGAGCTACATTTGTCAGTAGCGTGGTGTTAGCCTAGCTACAAGTAGCATCATTACTAGTTGAGCTACATTTGTCAGTAGCGTGGTGTTAGCCTAGCTACAAGTAGCGGCATTACCAGTTCAACTTCACTCTCAGTAGCATACTTGTAGCGTCGCTGCAAGTAGCAGCATTACCGGTTGAACTCCATTTGTCAGTAGTGTGGCGCTAGCGTGTCTGTATTCTGAATCTAATGGCTTTTCAGTTACTATTTTATTGATGAAGTGCGCTACTGGCAAGCACAAGCTACATTTACCCGCGCGTCTCTTTGCGGCTGAAGCGCTGCGCGGTCTGAAATAAATACACGGCCCTGAATGTTGAGCCGACAGAAGCACTTCTGTGTGACATCACACACCAATCCTGTGACTTGTCGGCCTCGGGGGAATACAGATGCGCATTGTGTTTCGGAATTGGTTTGAAATTGGTTTTGGAGCCGTAGAGAGCGGGGAGAGCCGCTTATTGTTTGCTAAACTATTGGACTGAAAATGTTTTGCCTGCCTATCAGTTGGTTACATTTTTTTTATTTTTTTTATTAACAACAAAAATATATATACATATCTATTTGAATAGCCTTGATGTAGTGTTGATTTAGCTTAGCGTGATACATTTTCCTTGGGGGGGGTTTTGCTTGGGCATAGTGAAGCTTCATTTAATGTAGAGTTACTGGTGGCTTAGCTCGCTACATGTTCCACGTAGCCTTGCCCGGCACTGTGAAAGGGTTTAGCGGTAGCAGGATACTGTTCTCAGTGTAGCGTGTAACTGCTTTAACCTCCCGCTGCGCAGAGTAAGCTAGGGCGTTAGCTTAGCCTGTCAGCCCCGTGACAGAAAGTCTATGAATATACCGGCTACTCCCAGAGCGTCTCGTCTCATTCGGAGAATATTCTAGAGACTTTTCTATTAGTGTTGCCGCCACAGTCCTGTTATAATCGTGGATTTTCAACGGCTGGTTCATTATAACATAGCTTGATTTTATTATTCTAGGGCTTCATCCAACCAGACTTGATTAACTACAACTTTTTCTTTTTAAATTAAAAGAAAATGCCATGCAGAGGAATTAAGGCAAAAGCATGCATTCATTATCCCAAAAATATGGGTTCAAACTGTATTGTAGAGGACGTTGAGTCACATGGCCTATTAGAAACATTTTATGAAAGAAGAGGGACATTCGCCCAAAAAGGAATGAATGGTATTACGTTTCTAGAGATAAATCCAGGGTTATCCAGAACAAAGTCACCGGGGTCCAGTTACCTTCCCAAAAGTACTGGCAAAAGACACACTGAGGTCGACATTATTCACGAGAGACCAATTTGATACCGACTCATCACTCCGACGACGAATCACATTTAATCCTGTGATTTAATGACGCTGCATGCATGCTCCCATGCTCCCATGCTACCATGCTCCCATGCTCCCATGCTCCCATGCTACCGCGCTGCTATTTTAGAACCCTGCTATGTTCGGAATGTTCGGGCGGCCAATAAGGAGGCCAGAAGAGAGACACAGGGACAGAGGGAGAGAGACAGTCGTTTCTGAGACAGCAAACGCTGAAAATAAACCAGGGTTTTTTTTTCGGCCCCCGCCGCCCTCTATAAATACGGCGCGGCCACCCTATACCGGAGGTCCCACCGTAACCTTACTCTCGACGCCCTACAGGGATACAAAAACGGGACAAAATAAATCCGCCACATTCATCACTGAAGAAGAAGTATTCGCGTCCTAGCTGCAGTATTTGGGGGGGGGGGTTGGTGGGGTGGGCTGTCATTGGAGCAGATAGACGACACACAGAATATCTCGGGGCTTTTTTTTTTTTTTTGTCATACCGCACGCTAAGCTAAGCGCCGCAGCCACGCCGGGGCTGAGGTCATATAGCGACCAGCCGGCAAGCAAAGGAAAGACAAAACAGACGAACAAAATGTTTCGTTTCTGTCCCGATGCCTCTGTCTCGCGGGAGTCGCGTTGCACTCTAACAGCAGGGTGTGTGTGTGTGTGTGTGTGTGTGTGTGTGTATGTGTGTGTCTTTGTTTAGTGGGTCAGATGGACGCCATGGGGAGGGTTTTGGTGACTCTGACAAAACGGTGTGGAGACAGATGGAGAGAACGCCAGCGTGAGCGAGCGTGCGCAGGGGGGGGGGGGGGGGGGGGGGGAGAAAATCAGGTCAGACTCAAGGACTGTTAATTGGAGACCAACCCTTTTTTTTCTAAAGTCTACCTCCACTCACACGTCTCGCCGCCTCCTCCTCCTCCTCCATCAGACACATTTCTCAGGCGCGCACACACATACAAACACACACACACACACACACAATGACGCACACACGCGCTATCCTGCCCACTCACCAGCTCTTAATTAGCCTTGGCAACAACTGATGTTTCATTTGCATTGTAATTGGCTTTTAACCGTGATGGCCTGCTGCCTATTCCTCCCTTCTGCCCTAATGAGACCATTAGTCCCTGTTTACAACGCCCGGGCATCGTGACCGGCAGAGAAAGACAGAAGAAATAGAAGAAGAAAACTCAACAACCCCTTTGCCAGTCGACTCTACCCAGGTCTCCGTCACTGGTCTGGGGTCAGCTTTGTTTTATGTTCAGGGGTAGAAATACAAAGGAGGAAAGGGAGGGAGGGGAGGGGAGGGGAGGGGAGGGAGGCCATGTTTGTTCCCGCTCCAGATAGAACGATTAATGGCTCAATGGCTGATTTGTTGGCCGCTTTGGGGGGGGGGGGGGGGTTAACTGAGTGGAATGGTACCCGGCCACCAGCCACCAGCGCAATGCCAAGGGGGGAGGGGGGGGGGGGGGCTAGCTAGAAGAGGAAACAACCCAATTGGCGTGGAGGAGAGGGAGACCTCCTCCAGACATCGGGGGTAAGGGGGGGGTGGTCTCCCGGTATTAGCATGGCGGCAAACCACCACCACGACCGCCACAACAGTGAAGAGCTTCAGCCGGTGCTCGTTGGAAACGATCGGTGGGGGGGGGGTGGGGGGGTTGTGCGGTGGGGGCTGGTACTGGGAAAAGTCAATGGAGGGGGGCAGTGCACTCTCCAGTGGTTATATTGAGCCGAGAAAAGAAAGGAGAAAAGCGGGAGGGGGGGTGGGGGGGATGGGGGGGGGCAACGACCCAGCTGTCACTATTTGGCCGGGTGCTGGTGGTGCATAAATGATCAGGGACAGGGGAGGGAGACGGAGGGCATGGGAGACCGGGCAGGGGGGTGGGGGGGGGTGGGGGGGAGGCTAATTAAATATGTGTGGAAGTGGAAGTGACAGGCAGGGGTTCAAGGTTGGGGAAGAGAGACAGAGACAGGGATTTAGAAAGAAAAAAGGGCCAAGAGAGAGAGAGAGAGGGGGTGAGAGAGGGGGTGAGAGAGAGAGTGAGAGAGCGAGCGAAAAACAACAAGTGTTGTCGGAGAAAGAAAAAAAGGACAACCGCGGGTTTGTGGGGGGGGGGGGGGGGAACACAGGGGAACTTCATAAACGCTCCTCCTTGGGAGAGTGCGTTGAAAAAAATGAAAAGCGCGTACAATGTACGATGAAACGGTCCTGCTCGGTTACACTACAAAAAAAACGAACCCCTGAAAAGGGGATCTGGGTGGGCTCAAGGTGCACCGCAGAGAGCCCGAGCAGAGAGAGACGCTAATTGATATGTCAGCCGCACGGGGCAATTTGTTCCTAAGTGACTCAGGCAAAACAGGCGGGCAATAATTGAGCTGTCAAATCCGTCAAAAGAACTTCTTTTTTTTACCACCGCCCACCCGTATTGCCCCGCAGCGCTTCTCCGCAGCGCTAAGCAAAGCACTTTGTCTTTGATTTGCCACGTTTTTTTTCTCTCTCGCTCTCTTTTTTCCCTTATTCTTTTTTTTTTTTCTCTCTCTCTCTCTCTCTCTCTCTCGCTCGCTCCTTTTCCCTCCGAACATTGTTGCGGTTGCGTGCGGCTGGCCCCTGGGATTGTCTGGTCGCGGAGAGAGAGAGAGAGAGAGAGAGAGAGAACCACCTCTCCCCCTCTTCATCCATGTGTGATGACTCATTCGAAACAGAACAGTGGCCGAATGGAACCGGCGTAAGAACATGCCAGATCAGGGTTGTTTTTTCTTCCCCTTGTGAATTAACACGCATAAAGGTTTTGTCAGAATTAAGTGGACCCTCCGTAACACATAGCTACGTGTTACCGTCTCGCTGCAATAAGTGAGGACACTCTCATCCTGAAGAGACTGCATTGCAGTGAGCACAGCTTCAGGCCATTACGGAGCAGGTAGCGGGGCGAAGGCTTCTCAGAAGGAGACTTAGGCCCTGTCCCAATTCTCCCCCTTCCCCCTAGATTTGAGCCCTAACCCTAGATTTTGCACGTTCCCGCGAAGGGGTAAGGTGTCCCAATACTTAAGGGGAGCAAGGGGGGGGAGTGCTGTTTTTCCCCTTAAAATCAACCCTCGAACACTAGCCAGCTGGGGAGCTGACTTGCAGCTAAGGGCACTCAAAGCAAGTGTTCTATGTTAAGGGGAGAGAAACGGGACCGGGACTTTAGACTACTTCCCGGCATCGAACACGGAACACCGTCGACTGAGAACCCGACACACTTACGACGTTAGACGTACTACCCTGTGGCCTTCTTTTGCCTTCCCCCCCCCGTCCTTGTTATTTCTCTCATCTGGGTCACCCCTGATAGAGGACAACAACAAGTTTCCTAAAGCAAACACCGCACAAAAGCACACACACACACACACACACACACACACACATAACCCCGTTCCTGAGAAAGCACTCCATGCCAGTCACCGGGGCACACTCTAAGTGTAGCGCCCGGAAACAACAGAAATGCCCCCCCCCACCCCGACCCCCCTTTTGGATCGCAGTGTCCGAACTCATCAAACATCAGACAGCTCTCTCTCTCTCTCTCTCTCTCGGCGCTCACCTTACTGAACCGCACCGAAGTGGCTTCTTCCTTTTTACGTGTCGCCTTCAGCCAACAACTCCCCCCCCGGTAAAAAAAAAAAGAGAAAAAAAAAAAGAAACAACAAAATAGAATAGAAATCCCAAGTGATCGACAGTTGAGAAAAGGCTTTCAGCCACCCCGGGTTCAACGCAGCCGCCGGCCCAGAACGGACCACCCAAACCTGGGTAGAGGAAGGAGAAGACAAGGGGGGGGCTGTAGAGCGTTGGAGGCCAGCTCCAGCTATGTGCGCCACGACTCAATGGGGCCCTGGCGTCCGATGACAGCTGATTTTATTTTAGACCCCCCCCCCTCACCCACCCCGCCCCCCGTCCCACCCCCCTCACCCCCCCACCACCACCACCACCACCACCACCCTCACTGTCCCCTGGTTGGATTTGGGTGGTGGTGGTGGTGGGGGGGGGGGGGGGGTGGGGGGACGACGACAGTGGCTTGAGTAGGGTTAACGGGATGGGATGGGGGGTTTGGGGTCTTTTTTTAGAAGAGGCACCCAACATGTCCTTAAGCTTCCGTCATGCCGGTCTTATAGACCTGTCCTCATGCGTATGGCGCATCGATTGCTTCACGCGGGAAGTGTTGGGTGGCGTTTATTGGATTGTTAAGCGTTTAGCGGTCATCGTCGCTCATACCCCCAGCGACTACGATTTAAAATAGCTCTGAAGTGTCGGGCTGGGGAAATTGCTCGAAAGTTTCATCATGCAAGTTTTGTGAGACTTTGAATTGAAAGGTAACCTTTTATTTTTGACATATCCGATCGATATACCAAAAGGCGTTTTTGAGGCTAACGCTGATTTGCTAGTTTTGTGTGCGGAGGCAGCAGATTTGCCAGCTAATGGCGCCGCTCTGTCTTCTGTAGGACTTCCTGCATACTACGCTGAGTAATCCACCATTTTGTGGTGTGTGTGTGTGTGTGTGTGTGAGTTTGACAGAGTGTGTGTGTGTGTGTGTGTGTGAGTGTGAGATAGAGTGTGAGTGTGAGATAGTGTGTGTGTGTGTGTGTGTGAGATTGTGTGTGTGTGTGTATGTGTGAGATAGTGTGTGTGTGTGAGCGTCAGTGTGAGATTGTGTGTGTGTGTGTGTGTGTGCATGTTTGAGATAGCGTGTGTGTGTGTGTGTGCATGTTTGAGATAGCGTGTGTGTGTGTGTCTGTGTGTGTGCTTGTGAGATGGTGTGTGTGTGTGCGTGTGTGTGCGTGTGTGTGGATGGCACAGAAAGGAAAACGTCTACTTGTTTGATTTGTGGAGGATTTGGGGGTTGAATGAAACACTTGAAGCTGTGTTCACATTAGCCAAACACATTTCACAGTAGTGCATCTGGCTAATTTGCAGCCATGTGGTTAAATAATTGAGGATAGTGTTTAATGATTGAGGCTACTTTACTTTAGATGGCGGTTGATGGTCGCGATGGCCTATTTCAAATAACTAGTTCTTGGATTTACTCAGGCTTTGAGACGAACAACAGGGTGTCTTACATGTGATCTTCTACATAGCAATTATAGACACTGCCGCACTCAAACCATATGTTTAAGGGGACGCGCATTACACGTTATGCTCTCATTTCAGAGAGTACTGCCATTAGACAAA
>NW_028177607.1:2500-12024 GCF_964030765.1 Micromesistius poutassou | reverse complement strand
CAGTGCCTTCAATTCACCCATCTTACCACCTAAAAGTAACAAACTCTCCCACTCTCTCTCTCTCTCTCTCTCTCTCTCTCTCTCTCCCCCCTCCCTCCCTCCCACCCCCCTCCTCATGCTCTATCCTTCACACTATACTGTCTCTGCAGAGGCACGAGGGCTCCTATGGTGGAAATGAACAGCAGAATGACCACCCATTGGCCCTACAAAGTCTCTGGGACACATTGGGCTTCCCCCCCTACAAACACACACACACACACACACTCCTCACGGAGAAACCACTCACACACCTACTGTATCTTTGTGCTGTGTATTGCTCCAAGTCTTTCAGTTACACAATACAGACACAGAGATTTGAGCCAGACTGTGCGTCTGCAAAATATACTTTTTTCCCTCTTCATTTATCCCCCCCCTCCCCCTCTCCCCCTGTTCTTCTCTGGGTTTTAAAAGCAGTCCAGTGGTTGAACTTCCCCCCCGTCCATGCATGTGTGTGCGTGTGTGTGTGCGTGTGTGTGTGTGTGTGTGTGTGTGTGTGTGTCTGCATGTCTCTAATGGCCTTTCTACTCCGACAGATCAAATAGCTCACACTGACTAAGGAGAGGAGACAGAGCACAGCGCTGGAAGCCTTTCAGTCTGTCTGACAGCCCAAACACGTTTGACTGGCAACGCAGCCTGCCATCCCGTCCCGTCCCCCCCCCCCCCGTCCCCCCCCCCCCCCCACCCCCTCAGCCACTGCTCAACGATCCCTAACAAATATAGTAGCGGCTCCACAAAACCCTGTTAGATAGGGGGGTGAGCTCAATAGGAGAATAAAAGGATTTGCCCTCAAGTCGAAAAAAGAAAAGCTAAAACCAAGGCCCTCATCACTTCTGCAAAACACAAATGGCATGTGAGCGGGGTATTAGGAAGTGTTCAGCGCTCCGCGGGGCCTTCACGGCAGAGCCTGTAGACCACATTGTCACCGGCAGACAATGGCCCTTTGTGCTGCTTGTTGTCTGGTTGTCCCCGAAGATGCGGTGGGACGCATTCATACACACACACACACACACACACACACACACACACACACACACACACACACACGGGAGGGGAACGTAGAAAAATGAAGAGAAGAGAAGAGGGACGGAGGACACTAAGAGGAGGAAGGGAGATAGAGGGTCTTCAAAGGACAGCATCCGATTCTTTTCGGGAGACTTTGCTTAATGCTAAGCCGCGGTTGCGTCAGGAGAGTATGCCCTCGTTTGGCCCCGTGGCGAGGGGGGGGGGGGGGCTTTGATGTGGCGGGCGGGTGGAATGCTGTTGTTCATTCCTGCCTGCAACAAAAGCCACATGTTTTTATGTTGTGTGACTAGGCCCCCTGTTCCTCACAGCCATTAGCGGCAAGGTATGACACGTAGGAGATGAATGACACGGGTGTAAACAGGAATACTCCTGCGGTAATTAAGGGATCAGGGAGCACCACATCAGCGCCACGGCTTCACCTCCTTTCATGTGTCTATATGACATCAATGAGAAATTCATTTAAACATCACTCCCCTGTCTGTCTTTGCATCTCTCTCAGACACAGAGACACACACACCCTCACACACACAGACACACACATACACACCGACACGGACGTGCAACGAACACGCGCACACACACACACACACACACACACACACACATGCACGCACACAGACACAGACACACACACACACACACACACACACACACACACACACATACACTCAAAGGTCACACACATAGTTTCAACTATTAAACCATTTACTTGGTGTTTACCCCTTTCAACTTCTTTCATCGCTCCTAAGTTTTTCTTAAAGCCAAGGTCATCCTAGGTTCTGTCACACTCGTTCAAGTGCGGAAAAGACTTCAAAGAACCCTCCGGCTATTGAATTTGCATTTATCTTCCTCTTCTGAGAGAAGGGGTTCAGCTGCATAAACTGCGTCTAACTCGCCACAGAAGGCGCCCTGATTCACAGCGGCCCGACGCTGGAGTTTCTGTTTCTGCTTTTTGGACGAGCGTGTCCGTGTCCCTTCTGTCAGTGGAGCTACTTCTTAAGCACCCTCACAAGGCCTCTGGGAGTTTCCTCATCAGCATAAGAGGCGGTGCTCCAAGTCTAGCAGCTCAGGAGTGCTCTCACAGACGTATTATTCATTCAGTCACCGTTGTTTGTCTTTTTGCGCGTGTGTGTTTGTGTTTTTGTGCGGAGTTAATGAATACTGTCAATCAGACAGTCAACTTGCATGTGTCTTCATATACGATTAAAATTTTCTGCACAAAGTCACGTTTCAATCCCCTGAACGTCACTGAGCCTTGCATACAAAAGGATTGCTTCCCATTTCTTCCTCCCTCCCTCACTCAGCCTCTGTGTCTCTCTCTCCTTCTGAAGCCTATGGGCGTGATTCCCAGAACTAGATTAAGCAGACTTAATTCAGGGCAGAAGCGGCCACGACAGCGGCGGCGGCAGCGGCGGCGGCACCGTTGGCGGCATCCGTTCCTTTAAACCGTTGGGATCGAGTAAAAAGCTGGGGCCCCAGATCTGGCTCCCCCCCCCACCACCCACTGTGGCCCCTGAGGTGACTAAATGTTTCCTCTCATCAGCTACGCTACCTAATCGTCAGTGGCATGGCCCCGTGTACGGTTAGCACCCTGGCCAGCGCGGAGCAGCATGGCGCAGGGCACTTTGACTCAGAGCCCATGGGCGTCCATCTGGGCTTTGCTCTAACTGCTCACTAATCCCCTGATTGCTGTGTTTAGGCCCGGCACCTCACTGCCGCACGTCAAGATGGCCACGGCTAACGACAAGCTAACGACACAAACGATGACTGGGAGCATCTGTAAACCCAATCAGTAGCCCGAGGAGTCTGGCTGCCCGGTAATTAGGCTGGTCCAACTTCACCCACTGCTCATGACTGACTCATTGTCTGCCTGTTGTGTCATTTGGAGTGATTAAAGGGGTTAAAAAAGAAGGGGGGGAAAAAAAGAAAAAGAAAAAGTGCTCACATCTGTCAGGTCTTAGCCGTGGCTGTGGCTGACACAAATGTATTTTTCTTTCGGGGGGACGTTATGTGGCGGGAGTGGCACGGGATGCCGTCCACGTCACGATGGATTACGCTGAGGTCCAGGGGGAGCTGCTAGCGTAGCATGGCTGCTGAAGGTGTCTATTGTGGTTTTCGCATGGCTGGTACTTTAGTGAAAACAGACATCCGTGATAAAGGATTGTTTCATACGACAGTAGTTGTAGGAACAAAACAACCGCCTGAAGATACAGTGTCGAGATATGCTTTTGACGAAAACCATTAAAAAGCAGACAAGCGCTGTTCCTGTTGTTGTTCTGTTCGGTGAGTTGGATCGTGTTATTGTTGTCCGCCGCCTGTGCTCCGCTGGACACACGCGCGTGCCACCGGGAGACCATGTGTTAGTCTGGTTCAGCGACGCCGATGAGGTCACACAGCATTTACGGGGTGACAACGTCACGGTCGTCATGTTGACAACGACGCTCCTCCCTGACTCAGCAGGGAGGAATATACTGAGGCGGGTACCCTCTCCCGCTCTCTCCCGCTCTCCCCTGCTCTCTCACTCCTTCCCGCTCTCTCCTGCTCTCTCTCTCTCTGTATCTCTCTCTCTCTCTGTATCTCTCTCTCGCTCTCTCTCTGTATTTCTCACTGTATCTCTCTCTCTCTGTATCTTTCTCTGTATCTCTCTCAATCTCTCTTTCTCTCTCTGTATCTCTCTCGCTTAATCTCTATCCTTTTACCATTATTTTTTGGAGACCAGAGTTGCATGACTTCTATGAGTTCTCCAATATGTAATGTTTGGTCTTATAACGTGTATATTTTAGTGTGTGTCTTCTGTGCATGCTTATGTTTACCCTTGACTCGCCTGTTCCCCAACAATAGCAGTTGCGACAGACAGCCTGGCCTTGCAGCGAGAAGAGACAGGGGAAAGATTTGATTGGAGGGGATAGGGGAAAGGACCACTTCTGCTCCAGAACTGGAAGGGGAATCCCTCTCTGGCCTGTTTTTCTACTGAGGCATACAGAGGTAATCAGCCGTAGAGTACATATAAACACAGTCAACTCTACCTCAGGCAGTATATGAACTGAAACACAGATGCATTTGGTGGAAAACACAGAAATGTAGTACGTTCAAGAACGCTGTTGAAAGGTTAGTGTTGCAGCTTGGGGAATGAACAGTGTTGAAGCGTGAGCATAACTGAAGAATTGTGTCTGTAGTACTGTCCAGAACAAGCAGGCAGTAACATGTGAGGTTTATTTTGCCATAATTCAATACTCAACCATAAAAACAAAGACAATCCCACGTCACTGTCTCTCAATGCTGTCTCTTCCGAAATCAATTCTCCTCTATAAAAATTACATTTTGGGAAATGGGGTTGAATTATTGCACAGAGAACAATTAGCTGTGTGTAAACAAGTCCAGAAAGAAAAGGGATCTGGGAGAAAAAACAAGGTAAAGACGGATAATCAAAAAACCAGGGTAAAGAGAGAGAATCAAATGCAGCCTCTCACATCCCATCATTATCTGCATTTTTCTTACACCATAATTAACTTTTTTTTATTGCTTATGGGAAGAGGGATGGGCTGGAGATGTTTTGAATGTTTAAAGTTACTCATAATGAAGCATGGGGCCGATGGAGTCTGGAACAGGGATTTAGTCTGCGAAAAACATTCAGCCTGCGTTGCTTTGATGAACTGAAATGGCTTCTCCTGGCCTTTGGATCGCTGCTTTAGCTTGACACATGATTTAAATAAAATAAAATGAAATTATTAACCATAAGAATAGAGAAAAAAATCTGTCTGTAAGTAGGTCAATCTTTTCTTGCATTTGGATGAAAAAATACTATATTATTATTTTTTATGATCCGAGTGATCTTTTTCTGTGTCAGAATGCAATAAAGCCTGTAGAAATGCCCCTGCATGGAAAAAAGCTGTGCAAAATTAAACTTTACAAACTCCTTAAACCTTTGTAGTTCTAGTGAACCCTGTGTGTTTATAAGGTTGCTGGTGTGAAACATCTGCTGATGAAAGCAGGGAGGGGTGCATTCGTCTTCTTGTTCTGAGTCAAATTCAGTTCAAGCACAAAGTGGCTACTCCTTGTTTATGAGTTTAATCGTGAACTTTTGAATGTAGAAAGGAGAATACATAATTGTATTATTGTATACAAATTCATTTGGTTTCACTTCCATATAGGTCAAATATAGTTCCATATATTAAAAACTCCAAAAGAAAGGAAGTTTCAGGCTTGGCCTATATATGCTACTTTCAGACCCGTCATAATGTAATAATGTGTGTTTTGGACAATACCTCTCAGCAATAAAGATCTTTGACAACTGTGCTATTATGTCATAGTCCAGCAGAAGACCACACACGTTACAAACTCATGAATGGAACACAAATGTCAAAAAGGCCTTTCGCATTAAATCAATAAATTAGATTTTGAAGAGCCATAAAAAGTATTGGTCAATCTACCTAATGGTCTAATGAAACACTATATGCTCAGTGAAGCTAATTGTACGTAAAGAAATCATTCGCTGTAATGGTCCACTGCTCCATATGCACTGTACTATCAAGCCAGAAATTACATTGTGATCATTTCCATTTAATTATCCAATTATACTAGCACTTTCAAAGTCTGCATATTTTCCTCCCTGCATAGAGTTTGTTCCTGTTTCGATTTCTTTTCCACATTACATTGTCCTAGTTAAATTGCTTGTCTAGACAAATTGAAATTCCACTGACAAACTTCTCCGTCTTGAATTCAGACAAAACTGGACAATTGTGTCACCAAACCATTATTTAGTATTGCCTCTGCGTTCTTATTATGTAGATGCTTTTAAAAGAAATATGAAAAGTCTGCATGGTAATGCAGTCAACATCCATCAAGAGAGCTCTTGCTGTTGTCACAGCCAATCAGTGACCTGGGATTTCAGTTAACGTGCAGAGCAACTCTATGTAAGCTCTGTTCTAGAGGAAACCCAAGGCGGTGCCCTGAGGGTTCTCTTCCCTGTCTGCCCCCCCCCCCCCCCCCCCCCCCCCCACCCCATTGTGACCATTGGTTCCAGGTCCCAGCCTCGGTTCACCCTCTACCTCCAATCTGACCGCCAATCTGTGCCCCAACCCCACCACCCCCCCCCACCCCCCCCCCCCAACTGAGGCTAAAAAAAACACACAGCAGCACTCGGTTGAACCTTCTGTTTGTGTGTGTGTTGATAGAACTCGTTCAACCCTTTAAAAACACACACACACACACACACACACACACAAACACACACAAACACACACATACATATACATACATACGCAAATACTTTTACGGGCACTCACACACACGTGTGCAGACACACTTCTATATATATACTATATATATACTATATATATATATATATATATATATATATATAAACATGCATACATAAACACATGGCATATCGTGTTATCAGATCGGAGTTCGGCCATAAGAGCAACAAGCCCCTGTGGTTGCCAGTCGATTACCAGAACATTGGAGATGCTACAGAACTGAATGTGACCGTAACTCTCACCGATGGAACACGGGTCATTCTGCCACAACGGCGGTTACAGCCGAATAGGCCCTGGATGAGCAGACCGCATTAGCCAGCAGCATACCCTGCCCCCTGTTCCCAGGTCCCAAACCATCCATCTCAATGGAGGACCAACCCCTCCCCATCCCACCTCTGGAAGTGTTTCCCGCCAAGCCGTGATGACAGACGGTGAAAATGACGAGACAAACCCAAAAAGTAAATAAGTACCTCTGAACGTTAACAGGTCCCCCCCCACCCCACACCCCCTAATCAAGTCCAGAGGGGCACTCCCATCCAATACGGCTTCGGAGTTGAATAAATAGATATTATGTCCCCAGGCTAAAATTGGAGACAGGATTTCGCCGCTTCATGAGCTGTCATGAGTTTTTTATTATTCGTCTTTGCTGTGAGATTCTGAAACTCCTCATATCTGGGGTCAGATTCCAGTTCCCTCAGCCAATCCCTGTGCTTCACCGTCAGAATGCATTCACCCAGCAGAGGGGCCTTTGAACGCTGTCCAATCACAAATTATTAATCTGTGAGAGATGCAATCACAATTACATCATACGTCATTTAATTGTATTTCATGATTGATGATATCATGACCTTATCTCTATAGTGTATAATGACACCCCAACTATACCTACCTCTGTAGAGAGCTGTGTCTGAATTTCATCAAAATTGAGTTTCAGTCTCAGTTTTTCTAATCT
Source organism: Micromesistius poutassou (assembly GCF_964030765.1). Classification (NCBI taxonomy): domain Eukaryota; kingdom Metazoa; phylum Chordata; class Actinopteri; order Gadiformes; family Gadidae; genus Micromesistius; species Micromesistius poutassou. The sequence continues at coordinate 4,752 of NW_028177607.1, read as the reverse complement.
TTAATTTAAATAAAATGTGATGCAATTGTATACAACAACTTGCTCCTGACTAGTAGTCATTTTTGTCCATGATTTTATATGGACACTATTTAAACTGTGTACATCATTCTCATGTTTCTTTCTCTCAGGCATCTCTCACACGCTGGGGTTGTGGACCCAACCAAAGAGCTGAGCTCCCGGAATCGACCGAAATAACCCCACTGTGGCGCACAACGCCGTGTCTCTCACACACACACACAAACCTCACTTCCATTCATACGACAACAACAAGCCAAACATATAAAAGCCTTCCCACCCTAATAAACCCTGGGCCCTTCTTCTGCACCACAAAGAGAGCCGGGAGCTGGCTCCCAAGCACACAAGCCTCTAAAACGGACTCCTGTATATAGACGCGCGCACACAGAGCCCTGCTGGGAAGAGGGCGGGCGGTGGAGGAATGGTGGAGGAAGTGTGGTGACGGGGGAGAAACGAGCCACGCATACGAACCCCCCTCTCTCCGCTGTAAACCAGGTCGCGGCCCACCTGACGCAGACACCACACCCTGCCAGAAATGTCAGGTTTGGAAAAAGAGCTAATAAAGTTTTATATTTGTTCATGCTGAGGCTTCACGGCAAGGCTGGTGCCCTTTTTAAGGGTGCCAACAGAAATAAAGGAAGACAGAACCAAAGGCATAAGGCACAGTGTTATGTGGTGTAGGCTCCTCTATAGCAGAGTGAGTTATCTTTTCTTGATAAACTTTAGCAGGCAGGTGTAACCACATGGCTGTTATCATGAAACGGTAAAAGCAGTACAAGTTTGAATCAGACAAGAAGTGCGACACTCATCGCCACGTTATCTCTCTCTATGTCCCTCTATCTGGTGCCTTATCGTCGCTTAATATTGTTCTCAATCCAAGCTCTTTACTCAAAACCTAAAATGGTATAAAACCGAGAGTGTGTGTGTGTGTGTATGTGTGTGTGTGCGTGTGTGTGACGTGTGTGTGGGTGTGCATGCATGTGTCTTCCTCTCAGTTTCAACCGGTGCACTGAGGTTTCTGAGGTGAGGCAGACTCTAGTTTCTCACGCAAAGTGCATCTGATGTAGAACATCACATGCTAGCACACATTATTTTGTTCTCTCTCTCTCTCTCTCTCTCTGTTCTGTGCAGCTTGAGATTAGAATCAACTGAATTTGATTAAGAAATAGATAGGACACACTGGGAAGCGCCATGGTATATTTAGATACCCATAGACATTGATTCATGTGTGGTTGATTTATATTTTTTTAAAAGGCCACTGTATCATGAATTAAAAAATAAAATATTCATGGGTATATAATTTGATAAAAGGTAATCAGTACTTCTTTAGTATTTGTGTTGTGTAGAGAATAATGCAATAATTGAATGCATACTCACACATACAGTACCACATCTATTTCAATGAGATTCAATCACTGTGAATTTGAAAAACTAAAACTTCTTATTAACATTAATCCAGTTTGGTTTGACTTGCCATGGCTGTTAATTACAAGTTATTGAATAAAGCATCTGATGAGGTAGCCTGTATGGCGGAGACATGTTTAGATTCAACTGGAGGGTTAAATGTCTAAAGTTTTTGAAGTCCCTTGAAGTTCTATTTCATTCTCCAAACAGAACCAATTGTGAAGGCAAATTGCACATTCACGAATGACAATTGCATCGCTTTCTCTGCGTTTTTCCTTCTCTCCTATTTCTTTATTCCTTTGATCAGTCTTCCATCCTCTCCTAATTCAACATGGTGGCCAATAAAACGTAGAAAAGCTGATGTCAGCCTTTACTCTGACATAAGAGAGCATGGAAAAGGAAAAAGTAATAGTAAGTTGGCGATGAAGCGGACAGCTATAATATAAAGAGCTTGTAGTAAAAACTGTGTGTGTGTCTGTGTATGTGTCTGTTTGTATGTGTGTGTGCGTGTGTGTGTGTGTGTGTGTGTGTGTTTGTGTGTGTGCGTGGAGGGGTGGTCTTGGGCGAGAGGGGTGTGTGGCAGTGCATTGTCAAGAGGAAGCTGTAAATGCCTTTCGAGTCTGTAGGAACTGGAGGAACACTGGAACATCGTCCGCTGTCACTGCGGTTCCACTGCAAAGTATTCTCATGTGAGCCGCAGATGTACGCGTGTGTGTGTGAACGCATGTTAGCATACATGTGTGCTTGTGTGTGTGTGTGTGTGTGTGTGTGTGTGTGTGTGTGTGCATGCATGCATGTGTGTGCCCGAGCGTGCATTCAGGCTCCAGAAATGT